>NW_022988098.1:1255000-1527500 GCF_902827165.1 Trematomus bernacchii | reverse complement strand
GTTTGTGTGTGTGTGTGTGTGTGTGTGTGTGTGTGTGTGTGTGTGTGTGTGTGTGTGTGTGTGTGTGTGTGTGTGTGTGTGTGTGTGTGTGTGTGTGTGTGTGTGTGTGTGTGTGTAGTGTGTGTGTGTGTGTGGTGTGTGTGTAGTTGTGTGTGTGTGTGTGTGTGTGTGTGTGTGTGTGTGTGTGTGTGTGCTGTGTGATGTGTTGTGTGTGTGTGTGTGTGTGTGTGTGTGTGTGTGTGTGTGTGTTGTGTGTGTGTGTGTGTGTGTGTGTGTGAGAATGTGTGTGTGTGAGAATGTGTGTGTGTGAGAGAATGTGGAGGATCGTAGGAGCTATGTGCAGCTCAAGGCATATATGCCTGTGTGTATGAGCTGTGTTGCGGCACTATCCGTGCTGAGTGTGCTGTCTGGCTACCTGCATAAAGTCAAGTGCTCGGCGCAGTTGTCGGCGAAATGTCGCTCCTCTGTTTTCATTGAAACAGCTCCTTATATCCGTTAGCTCAGCTAGCTAGCACCAGATGCTAACAACAACACATAAGGTGTGCTTCGCTCGCGCCACACATACACACACCCTCCCGGTCCTCCCGATGGCCAGTCCGGGCCTGCCGGTGAGCGTGGAAGTGTGGTCTGCCACAAGCGGGCAGCAGGAGCGGGGCTGTCAGCATCAGCTTGTAGATGGTATTTTAAACTCGATGCGCTCTGAAACTACGGCGGCCGAGGACAAAAAATACACATGCGTTAATCGCGTTAAAATAATTAGTGGCGTTAATTTTTTTTTGCGTTAACGCGTTATTAACGCGTTAACTTGACAGCCCTAGTTAAAATAAATATTTGGATTGAAATGTAACCCTTATCTTTTGTTCTTCTGGTCTCCCGTGACCCGTTTGAAGTTAAAATTATATAATAACTATGCTCTAGCTTTTTTGTATCGGAACAAGGCTTCATGATATCCTCCACAGCAGCTATATAAACACTACAAAACAGATTTTGACAATTTTAGCCAAGTCTGAAGGTCTCTAAAAAACAAAGTGTATAATTTGGTGTTCGGGTCTGGGGAGACCCAGCAGAATTGTTTTGGGTGACTCGGGGTCAAATTTGGCACAATCAAGATTCATGTTTTACTTTAGACACCCCACCCCCACCCCCTTCATCCACTGTAACAATACTTTTTCGCAACATGCACCTGGTCTCCCCTCCCTCTGCCCCCCTCCCCCCACGGGAACTCCACTTTTCTCAAAGAATATGTACACTAACACTTGAACCTGAACACTCACATGCACGTGTGCAATATAGTGGATGATAGTCATGTTTTGGACTGAGATAAATCATGGGTCAAAATTGACCCGGAACACCATGAACGGTAACAGCTTTCGAACACAACACAAGGGTTAAATATTTTTTCATGATAACAAGGATTATGGTTAAACAAATATGAATCCCTTCAACATCATAAGTCATATCTTAGTTGCAATATCAGTCAAAATAATCACAATTAGTTATTTTTCCTGAATTGTGCAGCCCTATTCATTGCCATGCAACCAAATGTGGCCCAGTAGATGTGGGGGAAATCACCCGTCCAAACTGTTATCGTGGCTTTAACTCCACGTTCTCTTTTTGGCAGCTAGAAGACACACACACACACACAAACACTCACACTCACACTCACACGTACATGTACACGTACACGTGCACTCCACCCTGCTATCCCATCTGCCTGACACTCTGATGAATTAGAGCAGACACGGGAAGAGAGGCGAGATCTGTGTTTTTTCTTTTTTGTGTGTGTGTACCTGCTCATCTTTCTGGTCCGTTTCTCTCTCTTGTTTCTGCCCTGCTAAGCGCCAGCTGTACAGGGAGGTATTTCAGTCTACCTGACAGTGGAGAGAGCGCGCTGCCTCGGTCAACCACAGCGCCATCACTCAGTTTGCAGTAGTTTGAATGACAGGCAGAGGACAAGTAGATCTGATCGAGGCATAGGATGCTTATGTTCGTCAGTGATGACACTTTCTTGTATAACAGAGGTTCTTCGCCTGAAGTAAGAGACGTTTTATTTAGAAATGTAAGCCAAATTCTTTAGATTCTTGGCTGACAGATTATTATTCAGGTTCCAAACATTTGTCGATCTACTCCTTCTGCATACTTTCTTGTATATCTTACAACTCTTGCTAAACGTACTCCAGGTTGATCTTCAACAGATGGAGAAATGTATCAAGGATATAATTTGATGATCTGTCCACCTGGCCAAGTTGTCTTTCTCCAGCTGTTCCAACTGCAAACTGACAACATCTGTTAGAGTTGATATGACAGGTAATAGCAAACAACAGTTTTAAAATAGGTTTTCATGAATATGGAGGCTTTAGTGAGTTATCCACTGTTTTCATGGTCTTGGTTTCAAGTGCGCAAACCAACCAAACAAACTCCACTGATGAGCGACGCATTCATCAGTGTAAGACTAAAGTGGCCTCTCCTTTTTTGTGGTCAAATGTATTTTGAATGCAACTTTTGATCATGCTGAAAAACAAAATAACGAGCGGAGATTACGAGGTTCTCCGCCTTGAATCGTGGGAACCAGAAAGATCAAGAAGAGATTACCTCATTTTTCTCTCATTAGCATTTTAGCTCACACCCATCGTAACTTTCTTTCACTCTCTTTCGTTTTCCCTCCCTGGGGATGTCTCTTTCTCCCTTTACTGATTAAACAGAAAACGTCTTAGGTCATAAAATCTGGGCGTGTATAGTTTCTTCCATCGCTCGTGGACAGCTTGACGCGACCTCACGGAGCTGCCGGGGCTTTTTGCACCAACCAAGCCCCTTTCCCTCCTTTCCCATGAGACTCATTCCAGCGTTCAAACTGAAATCAATCCTCTTCCATGTCACTCTGCACACCTCCTCCCTCTTCCCCTAATCTCATTTATTCTCTCTCGGTTCAGTCCCCTCCTCCTGTCCTCCATACTTTTCCCCCCCCAAGCCCATATTGCCAGGAATCCAATTACATCACATGAGGGTAGATCCAGTCTCATGCTACTGCCGTTCAAACTGTCTCAAGATCCTTTTTCTCTCTCTCATTTCGTCTTCATAATTCTTCTCCAAGTGGGTAAAGGAAGACCCCTATCTTAGGTCAGTGTCACCTCGTGGCCCCTCCTCTCCCGTCCCTGGGTGCCTGGCTCTCTTTGCGTTCCCACACTCAACAGTGGTGGTGTTGACACTGTTCTTGTGTTGCTATCATGTTTTTTCTGACACACAGCAGGTGAACCATGAATGTGAACAAGGTCAAAGCAAGGCTGTGGATGGGTGGCTGATAGCAGTGCTGATAAGGGGGGAGGAAGTGAAGACAATTGACAGCTTGGTTGTATTTCCTAGATTTTTGTCGTTGGAATCATTGACTTGTGTGTTTTAAAACTGTGGGACAAAAACGAACAGTGGAGGTATTCAAGACCTATATGGTTCAATCATTTAGCTTGACTTCTTTGTGACGTTTCCTATTTGACATTAGTAATGTGGTGTGGTGGTTTATGCTCCATCTTTGTGTCTTTGTGAGTGAATGTTTGTAAGACATCGCTGGCTGAATCATTAAGCTGTCGGGATCCTCCAACAGAAGGCTTCAGATATGACCTCCATATTTCATGTCAGGAGGAATGGCCGTGCCCCCCCCCAGTCCCACGGTCTAATCAGCCTAAAGTGGACTGTGCCAATAATCAGCAGCCACAAATCACTCTCATTTCCTGTTTTGGGGGCGAGGTGTGTTGTTGTTGTTATTGCATTCTTACGCTCACAAATTCCAACATGTCTTGCCACGACCTAGGCATGCTGCCTAGGTCGTGGCAACATGCAGAGGGTGAGACATTATGTGTACATGTGTGCAATTTATATGTTACTGCATCCAGTCATGTGTCAATAATACATTATAGGAATTTCAATGTTTGTCCTTGATATAAATGAGGTGGAAGTGGTACCTTCCTGATCGTGTGCACACGCATGTACTATCCTGGATCGAGTATGATCAAATGTATCAAAATGTGACAGGAATAGTCAGAGGTAGAGTCTGTACTGTCAACCCATAAATATGTGGTGTTCATTTGCATTTTTCTGTAATGCTCCGAGTTATATTTTTTCCCATAATGTACTGAAGTAGCACATCACATGAAAGCGTGGTTCGAGACTAATTATATGATCATACTAAATATCTTGTAAAATAATGAGTCTACTGGCAACATATTATTTACACAAAGGTAGATCTCCCCATTTTTTAAAAAGCATTTAGACTTGATTTAAAAAAACATAATTAATATCATCTCGCTTTTTTCTATAAATATGTATCTGAGCCACCAGTGCCTTTTTTATTTGAGAGACATATTTGAAAGGGCGGAGTCACAGGGTGAGTCACACGTAAATTGTCCCTGGTTCTAACTCGAACCCTGGTCCTCCACAACGAGGGCTGAGCCCCAGCTTACACACACACACACACACACACACACACACACACACACACACACACACACACCCGTGATTGATCGCTCATCACTCCACCACAAGAGTTACAGACTAAAGCTGCTCTCGGTGTGGATATTAGACCCCGTAGAAAAGCATGAAAAGAAAGCTGTGATGCAGGCGGTTCCTTCTTAATGCAGAGCTGTCAAACATCTCAATTGGATTGGCTTCATTGATTTGAACAAAGGCCTGCTTCTAAAGCTGTTATGTGGAAAGATTCACAGTAAGTTGAGACCCGGGGAAGGCTGTTGCTATGAAATGACTTGGAAGGGGGTTCAACATGTGAAGTCAGACTTTGAAGTGTAACATTGGTGGATTTCCTCCAAGGGGCCTGAGTCTTGCATCAACTCGGCGTTAACAAGCTCTGATACAATGTCATTATCAATGTTCTTTCTTTGTTTACATTTATAACACATGGCTGGATGCAACACGCACATTCTCAAAAACTAAAGAGATGTGGCTGGTTGCATGACAACAAGTAAAACAACAAATACCAAAAACGTGATCTCTAATAAATAAGCTGACAGCTGATGTATGTCTGAGATGGGGTTTTCACTTCAATCCGTTTGTTTGTGAGGGTGATCTTGTGTGTGTGTGTGTATGTTTGTGATTGATGTGCTGCATGCTCAAGTGTGCCGATGCGAGTGCTCGTCTGTGGAAATGACTCCCTCCAACTGTTCAAGGAGGAGTGTAAATACACTCAAACAAACCCTCCTCATCTATCTCTCCCTGACTCTAATCTCACCTCAAGTCATCTTGCCCTACAAAAGATAACAACAAAAGATAAAAACAACATGAATAACCCTTAAAACAGGCAGTGCACACGTTCGCCAAAAAAAAAAAAGGGGACCAGAACCTAAACCTGTGAGAGAGAGAACGTTATTTCATACTTTTGTTTTGTCAGGAACTGCCAAATCTGTAAAATACAGTTATCTGCCGCTAAATGGCAGATAGACACGAGCATGTTAACAGAGGGTCATAGTCATAGCATAGAGATGATGGATTTTTTCACAACTTATCACAAAGTTCTCCTGTCAACTCTTCTGTCCTTACACTTCATCACACGACAGCCGCTGTAAAGAGACAGCGGCTGTAAAGAGACATCAAACTTGATTGCAGTCATTGCTGAAAGAATAATTTGCTCGATACGGCAGACAGGTAGAAAAATACTCTCCTGCTCAATATATCAACTTCCAGTTCTGCCTCTATAAACTGTGAGTATGGCAGACTGAGCACGGTGACTGGCACCGGCCTTCATAAAGCTGCACAGCCCCTTAGGCAGCACGCTAATGTAAACGCTGTGCTCTGCTGCCCCTGTTTTAATCACAACCATGTGCCCTGCATTCCTCCCCATGGGACCTGGACCCGGTACTGCCTACAGTCAGCCAGTAATACGACAGCCGCTCTGTTAGCAAGCTTGTTGAGCTGCTCGGCTGTAACACCTCATATCAGCACACCGCCTTCTAAATATTATATTTCAGTCGAGCTCATATCACACTTGAGGAGGCAGGAGACTCGCTGTTGTAAAAAAAGCTTAGGGTCTAGCTTAAAAGTGGATGAAATATGCACTCTGCTACCTCATATTGCAGCCATGGTACCGTTGAGCAAGACATTTAACCCCGACATTTCCTCCAAAAGATGGAGACGCATGGGAAGATTCTTTTGGGACTTACTTACTATCCGGTTGTAAAAACAGATGTTCAGAACAAAACTGCCAGTTCCTAAAGAGGTTAGCGTAAATGCTGAAATAGCATCAGCTACAGTATGGCACTGGAGAATACTTCTTCATTAAAAGAAGAGCAAAGAACGGCTGCAATGTTTTTGCTCAAAGGAAACAATGTTTTGGCTCTTCTGCTGACTGGCTTAGGCCAAAGTGTGATTGACATATGGTTCATCTAATCGCCTTTCTATTTAAAGTGTCTACCCTTTTCCAAACAGTTTCCAATGAGAGCTTCTATGATGGTGGTGAAATAACATATTGCACACATCCTGATAACAACTCCTGAGTAAAAGGGAGTATCCTTGGCCATTATGTAAAAAAATATTGAAAGTTCTTCATACTCAGCACTAATGTCCCTCTTTAATGTGGCTCATTGATAGCAGGAACATTGTATTGCATTGTTTTATATGTGGCTGATAAATTGCTGCTCCATCAGACCCCATCTCAACGCTCAATTACAGATGGAGGTTACCTGAGGACACAACACACACTGCGGCAGGCAGATGGTGACTTGGTGTGTGTTTCTCTCATCTGACAATACCTGTGTCTTATGCATTATCACTCTCTCTATCCACTCTTTTTTTATATCTACCCTGGTTTTCCTGTTGTTCTCATCCCGTCGTTCGTTCACTTGGGCTCAATTGCTCATGTCTGTCTGACACTTTAAAGTGTTCTCCTGCTTTGTCCTGAGACAGTGTGATGGATTGTTTTTACTGCACTAATGGCTTTGCATTCATCACACCTGCTAGCTGATTTGACAAACATGATTTCTTTCAAAAAACTAGGTTTTGTTTTGCTGCAGACAACCATGTAACCTAAATGTGAACCTGAATAAGGAGTAGTCATGGCCTGAATAAACTTGTGTGTTTTTAATTTCTATGGAAGCCAAGCATGACCCGAGACTTTGTATTTCATGTATGACCACTTGGGAATAGAAAAAGAAACATTTGTATTAACTTTGATGTAAGACGAGGCCAGTCTGGTCCAGTTTGGCAGAGTGAAACAAAAGGGATGAAAGGGAAACGTTTGTGTATGAAGAAAGACACACTTACTGAATGTTACACATCGTCGAACCTGTTCAGTTGCATTTTGGGTGGTCTGATGTCATCGCTTGCAGCCAGTTTCTGCCTTCATGCTGTACGACCCAGCCTCAGTTTCAGTGTTCAATTCCCTATCTGCTTATTCTTTGATCTTAAATCTACGGTTAAGGCACTAGCAGAGTGATTTCAAGATCCCTTTTCCCTTCCACTCCTTAGGACTCTGGGAAAAAATAACTGTGCAAACAACAGATGTGCGCTCTGATCCCAGGCCGCCACTTCCATTTTGAAAGGAATGGTATGTTCCCAACCCTTTGACACAACCTAACAAAGGAGATATCCTGAAAGATCATCAGTGGTCTTTTGTTCAGCCACGACTTATCAGCCTTCCTTCATATGTCGCAGTGCTGATGGAGACTTCCCATCCCAAATCACCCCTCTGATTTTGGTGTTTTGACTTTTGTTACAGCAGCAGTGATAGGATCATGCCTACGGCCCTTCCCACTGTGACACTGTGACAAATAAGCATGCATGTTTATGTGTGTGGATACTTGTACACACACTCCCAACCCTCAGCAAATGTCCCATACAGGTTCAGTCACACTTGCTGAGGAGACAGATACGAGATACATCACCTGATCTCTGTCAATATTCCCACACTGCACAGAAACGAAACATTTTTGGATAAAATTGGCTTACGGTAAGATCCTTCCTTTGGCTTTTTTCCCTTAAAATCTTCTTTTTAGCTGAATCAGAACTCATAGGAAGCTGCATTTGACGTCCATGAACATCCAGTTTGAATAGCTGACCTCGGGTAGAGCACTTCAATTTCTGCTCTTGGTGACACACTACTTGGCAAAGAGCAATCTTGCGAGGAATACACAAATCAAAGAAAGGTTGAAACATTTCAGCTGTACAGGTTTCGGTGCACTATCTGGGCTTTATTGCTAGTCATATTGCTGAAGTTGAAAAACGATTGATTCACCTGCCTAGATTTATGACGACAATGACAGTTGATCTTATATTACATTTGTACGGTTTTCTACACTTACTGCAGCTTGTGGAACTGTGTGTTTTTTATGTTTGTCATGGTAAATGTAGATGCACAGGAAAAGTGAGTTCAGCATGTACAGAACCTGCCTGTCCCATAGCTACATTGTTGACATTTTTTCTTCGTCTTGTAATTTCCCCCCCTTGCACCGAATTCTTCAAACTTCATTTGACTTTTTTCCTCTTTTGTAGGTCCTACCCTACTTTGAGAAAATAAAGCTATAGTAGAGAGATAAAGAAACCTCTTTTTGGGCTGATAATAAGTCTCAATCACACAACAGTGGTATTTTGTTGCATTGTAAACTTTGACCAAACTCCCCATAAATCCATTTGCTTTTTCACCCAAAAATGATTTTTCTACTGGCGCCTCATCTTTCTTCCTTTCATGTGAATTTAATTTGAATGTTTAACAGTAGAATACAAATCTGTAGTTATAGCTTCTGGCTCAGTTCTGTATGTAGCATTAAGAAATCTCTCTTGCACATTTCTTCTCACAGGTTTTTAGCACATAATATTAAATACAGTTCAACGGCTAGTGATAAATAATCAGGCAGTCTTATCATAGATGGTCTTGCTTTTTCCGATCATCAACATCATGCTAATCTCTCCAAGACCATTTCGATTGTAGTTAAAGTGGACCTATCATGCTATATTTGAATAATATAGTGTAGGACCATACCTATATAAGGCATATTTATACTTTTTTTTTTAAAATACCAAACAGATCATGCATTTTAGCCATGCCTCATTTTGCTCAATTTGACAATTTCTAGCTTTGTTTTTGCAAGGGCTGATTCTGTGAGAACAGCACCATCTACTGGCTTGGCATATGTACTACAGCGTCTCCAGCGCTTTCGAACGGCAATGGCCGTGGCTGTCTCCTCCTGATTGGTGGAGTTGGCCCAATAGCCGTAGCGCCACTGTCCTGACGTCAGGACAGTGTTCAAATCTGGATCAGTTTTTATCAGATCCGTTGCAGCCCCTTTTTTAGAGATTTGGGTATGGAGGAAAATAGAGAGGGTTGTGTTTTCTGACACTTGGTGAGTTCCCTGGGACACATATTCATGTATAAAAGACATACAAAAATGCATTTTGCATGATAGGTCCCCTTTAAAGTAAAAGTGATACACAAAGTTGACTTGTTGCTGTGCTTCTATTTTTGCTGTTATTTCACCTTCTTTTCAAAGCTTGCCTTATTGTGAAACTGGATGTGAGTTCCATGCAACCAAATCGCATTGTGCATTGTTAAAGTTGAATGTGAGTTGACAGTATTAGGGATTTTGCACATCAATGTATTTGACAGCAGCATGCAGCTAGAGACCAGTGTAGGAGACGATGATTGAGGTATAACTGTGAGGAAGAGTCAGAAGACGTTTCGGTGTTATGTTTCTGCACATTTCAATTGTATATTTTGAAAGATCTATAGGCCAGTCTTCTTAACTTCAGTGAAAAGGGCAATAAACTCTTTAGTCTCCTCACATAATGTTTTTATCACCGCGTTTTCTATACACTGCAGTGCTTCCATGCTTCCTTTTTGACGACTGTGTCATGGCTTTATTATTCCAGCTGGGCTTTAGCTGCAGTGCTGGCAGCAGCTCAGGGCATTTAGTCAGGCTGAGGTCAGGAGCAGGTTACCACCACCGTGTATAAAACTCTGAGGCGCTGTGGTGGTGTGTGCCCCGCTGCAAGATGATACCATAATTGATCGCACTCCTCCTGCTTTATGAAGATGTGATTAGAGTGATGTAATGCAAAGAGAGATGTGGTCATTACAGAGGTTGATTGTGCCGTGGTGTGGATTGTCAGATGCATTACGTTTTAAAGTTACCATTAAGTTAATGCTGATGCTTCCCAATGAAGCCCATTTTAATGTTGGAGTCCATGACTGTATGTCCACGGTGCTAAAACACACTGCAGATTGATCATCTACCCCTATACTGTTGCAATCATGCCTCAAGGCCGGAGACACACCCCTAAGCAGTGTGCCCCTAGAGGTATAGTTGCTATGATACTGCATAAGAGAGGCGGGGATTTGGCAAAGATGGATGTCACCGATCATGGAGGCTGGGATGACACGGGGTGCTCATCAGCCAGGGGCCACCACCGCATGCTGTCAACACACACATGTACACACACAGGGAATTCTATAGGAGCGGTTGTCGAAGCACAAACAAACACAAATCAATACTCTTTAGCTCCCAACAGCATCTCTATCCACGTTTGTCACTCTATATTTATATGTGTGCATTATTTCAACAATGTTTTATTGACTAAACTCAAATTTGGTGGTGTTGGGATGGATTGCCTTGTATTTGAAGGCGTTTTATAACATTCTATATGTGTACAAATATTGGAAACACATTTCAGTACACTACACTACAATACAATGCCATCAAGAACATAGGGCTTAAGTCAAATAAATAAAATAAATTGAACTTTGAAAGTGTCACAAAAAATGTATTTCACAGCTTATATGCACTACATAATGCTTTACATAATTCATTTTAAGGTCAGTGAGTTTTTAGGTTGTTTGTTCATGTTTGTGATATTTACACTACAGCTAAGTTGGAACAGCAGCAGTATGAAAACTCCATCCCTCCTCCCCTCAAACATGTAATTAGAGGAGTTGAGAACAGAAATGTCACGGCCATTGATCAGAAAGGGAGCGTGGGCAAATAGGCACTGGCCGGTCCCCATGTTTAACGACTAATTAAAGGGCCTCATTAGGAGGGCAGGGGCCGGGGGCCAGAGACGCTGCAGCCACACTCGGCTCGTCCACTCATTTGTGGAATGTGAGGGATTTGCGTAGAGGCGAATTAGCATGTCAGCAGCTGGCAAGGAGAACTCTGTGGTCAGCTGCAGGTTAACTTGCAGTCAACAAACACAAAGGAACATATTTTTGAGTTCATTTCTGTCTGTTGACAAGTTTGTTTCCACTTAAGCTGATGATTGCGAGCTGCGAGTTCTCACACTATCTTAAAGCAGGGATCAGATCAGCCAAACCTGTCATCTCTCATCGTGAAATGAATTCTTCTTCTTTATTTACATTGATGGGTGTGCTTCATCTCCCTCAGTCCTACTGTTTTTGTTTAAGTCGTGTGACTTCTCCGTCAATTTGGCCGGCTGTCCTCAAGTGCCCCCCTTAGTGCCTTCTGAGATGTCCATCACGTTGTCAGACAGGGAAGCAGCTTCTCACATCATTAAGGGACCGTTAGTGTAATGATTTGTTTACAGGGTGGTATCTGTTCACATAGCTCAGCCAACACACATGAAATCTGATTGTGTTCATTTCTAGGCCCTAAAATATATCAGCTCAGACGATCAGACTGTATAGGGGTTTGGATATTTACTGGAATGAGGAGGGTATTATTTTGGTTTGTGTTTTTAGTTTGTTTGTCTGTCTGTTTGTCAGCAGTATTACGGAAAAACAAGTCCAATTTCCATGACACTTTGTGGTAGGGCGTAGCCTTGGCCAAGGAGGAACTCATTACATTTTGGAGCAGATGCATAAATGACTTTTCACTTTCGTTAACATTGTGAGATATAGCAGTAGGTTGAAATATATTGCCTTGAAAACTATGACACTGTTTGATATGTTTCGTTTTCTTTGCTGTATTTTTCCTACAATATCAGGGGACCCCTGTGTCTGCTGAAGCAGGAGAAAATACTATTTTAGACCGAGCAATAAGGCTGCATTCAGTAGGTTTCAAAAGTAATACATCTGTATCAGATTTAGAGCTTTAACCTAGGTCACAAAGCAATGATGCAGGCACATGTTGGATGTGTCGCAGAGGGTTTTGTGTTGCACTGGCGCTGTGAGATGTGATTAGTCAGTATCCAGCCGACCTCACCAATGTGCAATTGCATTTTTGTATTCTCTCCACATTCCTTTCATATGGCGCGTTTCCACTACACGGCCTCGCTCGGCCTCGCTCGGTATGGCTAGGCCTCGTTAGGACTGGCTCACTTTATGGCGCATTTCCATTACAGTTTAGGAACTGGGGTAGTATCTATAGTAACGCAGTGTAGGCGGAGCCGTGACGTCATCTTCAATGAGAACCCCAGAAAAACAACACAGCCGTTAGCTGTTAGCACTCAGAGCTCACAGCTCCTCATATCTGTTCAGAAACTAGACAAAAGTACAAACCACAGACTGCCTGTGTCGTGACGAATACAGTCGCTGCTTTATTTATGTCTGTATAGGCCGTTGTTGTGAGTGTGGACGGTCGGAGCATATACTGCGTTAGCTTAGCCAATCTCCATTTAGAAAACACGCATTTTAAAAGGTTTTTCGCCTGCCGTCTGTCTGCAGACTTGTCAAAGCATTAATTCATGGTTTTTACTAACCGGTATCAGTATGTTGTTACTTCGGCATCATTTTGAAACGTGTATTACAATTAAATCACGGTCAAATATGTCCATCTTGTTGTAGTTGTTGCTCCCTTGCCAGCGATGCTCTCTCTAGTTTAGCATACTCAGCCCGACTCAGCCTCGTTGTCTCTGGCCCTAGACCCACGATTTTATGAGGCCAGAAAAACTGTGAATTAGGACCCGCCGGCCGGTACTAGGCCAAGTGGAAACGCAACCAAAGACGGGCCGCTGACGTCACAGCCCTCTTAAACGGGGCTCCGCGCTGTAGTGGAAACGCGCCATTAGTCGCCTTAACTCGGCCTCTTTCGTTTGTGATTCATGCAAATAAGCAGTAGGGAGACAATAAACAAGTTGTGTTATCTCGTCATCTGGAAATTGATAATGTTGCAGAGCATGCAGAGGGCTGCACTGAACCAGCAGGAATATAAACAACAGCTTTATCAGTACGTTATACTTTTAATACTGATGAATGTTGTTTTAGGAACTTTTTATGGAACCTTTTTTTCTTCTTCTGAGATGTAGAGCATGGGAGTGACAAATGTTGTTCTCGTGGCACCTGGGTTAGCACTCACTCTTTATTGATAAAAGTGTTTGCAATGCAGCCTGCTGGCATGGTGGAGTGAAATCAAAGCTAAGTTTATTTACTGCCCACCTCCCAAACTTCGCCCTAAAAGCGTTTTCTCTACCTCAGCTTTCAATCTGTTTCAATGTGTGTATGGATACAGGGTTCCAGGAGCCTGGAGGTGTTTTTATGGTAACACCGGCACCTAGAAGCTGGCAATTATGGCTTTTTTTTTTTTCATCTGTGCTCCTGAGAAGATGCACGT
Organism: Trematomus bernacchii; assembly: GCF_902827165.1. Taxonomy (NCBI): domain Eukaryota; kingdom Metazoa; phylum Chordata; class Actinopteri; order Perciformes; family Nototheniidae; genus Trematomus; species Trematomus bernacchii. Next base: position 1,514,007 of record NW_022988098.1, on the reverse strand, counting down.
TTTTACAGTTGTGACCACTCGAAAACTAAATCAGATTACATCGCAACCAAGTGCTGAGGTGGGTCAGTGAATATGAGAAAACGTAGATGAGGAAAAGAAGCAAGTGAATTAAACAACATTGAAGGCAAGAGGTCGTGAAGCAAAAAAAAAAACAGTGAGTGAACCTGAAGAAAAATGCATCTCAGCTAAAGTTTCCCAGATGCAATCCCTTTTGCGCCAGATATTACTCACTAACAAGCAAGAGTCATTGCAGGGCAGAATACTGCGCAAGGGCTCTGAGGCTCCAGGCTGACTTTGAAGCGAATTCAATAGTGTGTTCCCCCCCCTACTCGGGCGCATAATAAGATTGGAGCACAGACATTTGGCCCTTTTGATTAAAGTGTCCAATCAAATGGAGGTTATCAGGAGATAGATTCCTCCGGCACAGACCGTAACGGAGAGCTTTATCGCTGTCTTTGTCATTATTGTTCTCTTAATTGCAAACGATCGCCTCAGTAGACCTATTTTAAGCAGCCCAAATAATAGTGTCTGATAGCACAGATAACGGGTTTAGAATGCTAATTAAATATCACAGGTTCCCAAGTCTTTCCACATTTTTCCAAGTTTAGTATTAGATCACTTCACATCGAGTAGAACAGTTACTTTATCACTTGTTGGGTTTGATAGGATAGCAAGTGGCCAAAAGGTACCCAAAAAGTTCTTCTCCTCTTACCAAACTGCAGTGAATTTCATATTGGAGGGCTGATCATTTAATGGAGCAGACCAAAATGATATAATATATGCAAATACAGAAATAAAATGGGTCCGCACGTGTTGGTTTCTTCAAAATATCTCTGTCAGCCAGTTGGAGTTAAAGCAGAAGGCAAATTATGTTTGTATTGGCTCAACTCACCTTTAACCTGCAGCTCTGAGGGCCAACGGCAGCTTCTCATTGGTCAAAACTCAACCAGGCCTCATAGGCTCATATGTTTCCGTATGCAGGCTTATTGTAGCCACCTTATGATGCTAGGATTCATATGATAGTGAATCTCTGTGAAAGAAATGTACATGCCCTAATTCGCAAAGGACAACTTTCATAGAGTCTTTATTACGAGGTCCACATATTGTGTCACTTACTTTGATCTGATCTCTTGTGAAGCCTCATGTTTTAATGGCCTCATATGCTGCCCACTTATGTGCGTTCGTGTACAGTGAACATATGATTTCTCCTCCGTCAGACCCCTCATTTGTCTTTGCTCTCTCTTCATAACATTCTATCCGCTGCCGACGAACCCCCCCAACATGCCATCCTTACCTCTCTCCATATACATCTCCCTTAGTCATTGGTTGTATTCCCATTCAGCGCTCTCTGATTACCTTTTTACCTCACTGAAGCCCCTGCAGCTACATTGTTAGCATGGATCTGCTAGCCAAGTATGAGGTAGATGGCCTAATGTGGTTGGCGCTGAGTGATGACTAACATTAAGAGCTGTGCGTGCCTTTTTTCTTCGGACTAGAGCAATGATGGAGCTGGCTGGACCCCAGGTTTTATTTCAACAGTTGTAATTTAAAGGACTACATTAGCATTTCTCCATGCTGATGATACTTTGATGCACTACATTTATTTTACTTTAAATGTTGTGTTTCATATCTTCTGGTCAACTGCAGGGGAAAGTGTGGTTTGAATAAAATATTAAGGTGACACTACACACACAAAATGCCTTTTTTTTTTTTTTAAAGTAAAGCTTCCCCTTTTAGGGTTAGGGTCAATGTCAATTGACATTAATTACCTGAAAATGTTTCATCATTTGTTAAATTGTCTTTGTGTCCCTGATGTCTAACGGTAATGATTTAGTCTACATCCAAATAATAAAAACGTTTGTATTTACTGAATAAAACGTAATGTGTGAAAGGTCTTTCCTGTGCAAACTAGTGACGCTTTGCAGCAGAATAAAACATATTTTAGTGTTTATTTTGGTTCATCACCAAGATTTAACAGCCCAGGAAAAGACAAAAAACTACTCTTCCTAAACTTTACATTTAAGCAAATTGAATTTTTTTTAACCATTGCCGTTTGTTGATGTCATGGCTATAGATTGGACAAAGAGGGGAAGGCAGGAAGAGAGGATAACGTAGTCCTGGTGGTATGCATTGTTACACTGTTGTACATGCAAATGATGACCACATGCTCCTTCCTTCCCTTGTATACATTATGTGAATCTACTTTAACTAAATCTTAATTAAAAGCAGTTGTCTTTAACTCTTAAATTACAACAGTATGACTTTTTTTTTAATGCTACTATTTGAAGAACACTCACACAATGTAGACTCAGACAGGGTTTCTCAGTCCTCTAGCTTTATTAACAGATGTATGAACTTGGTTTTGAGGCTGTGCTTAATGATACTCTGTAGTGAATAACTTTAATGACTTTAACTTAGTATGAGAAGTAAAAACCCTCTTTTATTTCTGACTTTTTACTGCCTAATATATAACACTATTCATTTGAGCGGCATTTTACAATAGACTTTCATGTCAAACCCTTATGCTAAAGTAGAGCCATTTAGCAGTGTAAGTGAGCTTGTGCAGCGTGGTGGGATACGTCTACAGTACTGTTTATTAACAGTGGGTCCTTTAGCCAAAAGCTATGCAAGTTTCTCTGCATGTGTTTTGAATAAAAACGTCAGCCTTTGAATTGACTTTTTATAATGAAAGTTCCCCGAAATGTGGAAATGATATCATTTTTGGAGCTGCATTACCCCCACAGTTGTGAGTGGTTCATACAGTAAGATACAGTGGTTAAGCCACTAACTGTAAGTTGTCTCCGTTTATTAGCAGGATCTAACCCCGAAAACATCACTGCATGGGAAAGGGGTTGCGATGGAAGGGAAGTTTTCTTGTGGGTTCAAGTGAAACATAGTGACAGGTTATTGCCACAGAACTCCAACTGTACCCTGATAATAAACTCATAGTAGGAGTTCTTACGTCTTTTTTCCTAATAAGATGTGAAATAAATGGCACTAGTTCATGTAAAATATATGATCTTCCATCGGTTCGTACTGTGGGGTTTGCTTTCATTCTCATATCCTTATTCCTTGACCTTTTGATAGCCCATTTCAGTGATCACTAAACTGCAAGTTTGAACATGTTTTTCTAAAATGTTTAAATGTCCTCAGTCCCAGATTGTATTGCTGGGCTAAACATTTGGAGGAAACTGCAGTCTGGTGTCGACCTTTAAGATCCCTGGTCTGTTGGTCACTGATTAATGTTCTCATGGAGTAATGTGGAGTAACTCATTAGTTTCAAAGTGTTTTTCGGTGATGTCCAGTGAGCTTCTCCTTCTACCTGCTTAGTTTCTCAGTTTGGTAATCCATGTTGACCCCTGCCCTCCCTCATGCAGGCTGTCCTCTCTTCTCCCGCCTCCTCCCAAAAACACTACCTTCCTCCACTCCCTTACTCCAACAACAAATCCATCCTCAGTTCTTCCAGCTCAAAAGGTTTTGTGGGAATCTGAAGCATTGGGAGGTGGGCAGGTGGCACAAAGGCTGCGGTGCCGATGTTTCACCAAAGCTTATTAATCACAAGATACCGGCACACTCCCACAAAACCATGCCGTGTCCACCCCTGACTTGTTGATTCATTTATCACTCTTATCTTTGAGTTACTGAGCTGCTGCTGCTGCTGGGGGCTATTAAACACTGCTACTCCAACAAGCTGCCAGTTCAAGAATTCATTCACATCATAATCAACTCTACAAGGTTATAGCTTAGTGGTCATCAGAGGGCCGAATGGGCTTTTAATGACAGTAAGTTGCTTCTGAAGAATGCCATAAAGGGAATTCACTGTGAGCAGTTAAACAGGTGTGACCAGCCCACTTCAGATGTTCATTTCACCGCACAGGGATTAGCTTTGAGATGTTCTTCCAAACTCAGTAATTCTAGTAATTGTGGTTTCAGCTATTCCTCACATGATGTGCCAGGCCCAGGAGACACTCCCACATATTCCTTGAAAGGTTAGCGAACTGTTTAGGGAAATGGCTCATAGAAATTCCCCCAAACATCTGAATGTCATTTATGTACATCTCAAAATGTCTTCTTTTGTTAAAATAAAAAAAGAAAGTCCCTCTGTGATCCCGGTGTGAGGCCTGTGTTCCCAAGTCTTTTTGACCCATTTCTGTGAAACCATGACTCTGTGAAACAGCAGTACAACTTTACAGTATTTCACAAGAATCTTTTTTTTTAGGTAAAACATTTGAGTGACTTTTTTGAGTTAACAATCATAAATCCTGTTTAATTTAGTTTTGTATGTTTGTACTTGTATTTGGGACTTGTTATGTTTCTGTTTTTGTAACCTGCGTAAGGTCTATGCATGTCAATTCGAATCTTTGCTATAGCTTTGCAATTTTTTTATATATCTTTGCAATTTTTTTATATATCTTTTTTCTGACGTTGATTAACAATGCACTGTCCCTAATAAACAAATTGATCAAATATGACCCAAAATGTCCAACCTCTGACAATAGACACAATAAGCGTTGTTTGAGAATTTGGAATATGAAAGCACATTGTAGCTCTGGATGACGATCATTGTTAGCTGAGTTTGTGGGCGAGGGGTTAAGTTCATTCAGTTGTTTAGAGAGCTGCTTCTATAGTTCAGCAGCTTAGCGTACAGACTCCCCTGCAGGGCGAGTGAGAAAAGTGAAGGGGGGGTGGGGGTCTGCAGTTGACTAATTGTCGGTGCACGACTCTCACTCGTCATTCTACATCAAGTTGCCTCCGAGTGCTTCTCTCCTCAGTCTTCTGGAATGCACACTTTGTCATGCACGCTTACACAAATGAGCGCTGCAGAAGGACTGATCCACACACACACACACACACACACACACACACACACACACACACACACACACACACACACACACACACACACACACACACACACACACACACACACACACCGCTCCCTCTCAGTGTTTGCTTATCCAACATGTATGTCATCAGGCGCGATTTCCCCTGCAGTCTTCCCTGTAAAGTGCTGCTGTTGACTTCACCTCTGGTTAGCTGTAATGAGGGATCCCCTGCTGTGATGGAGTCCCCTGTGTGTCTGCTGCTCCTGTACGCTCACTAAAAATAACTGGGCAGACTTTTTGTAATGGTTAGGGAGGTTAATTCTCTCTCAGCCACCCACAGTACAACAAAAATGTTCTGCCCTGGATTAGCGAGGTGCTGGTCTTGTAGTTTTGTAGTTCCATGTATATTTGACAATCTATTGGGTTGTCGGAACACTGCTACCTCTCAATAAATATATATATATATATATATAATACTGTATGTCCTTTAAGGTACTGCTTTAAAGGGGCCCTATTATGCTGTTTTCATACAAATATGAACCTGAAAATGAGCATAATATAACCCTTTTTAATGACAAAAAAACCTTTTGTCCAGCTGAAAATGTTGTTGGTGGTAAATAGTTGATAACTATTCGTATCTTTATAGTGATTATGTTACCATGTTGAAACTTGAATGGGACACAATAATTGTTTGTGTACACCACGCATGTTTATAAGACTTGTATTTATTTACTGTGGTATTTGAGGTTTTTCAGATGTCTCACAGAGGATGTTTATTATTTCGGTGTCAGGATACGTTTGGGTTGGGGTGGAGGATGTCAGATTGGCTCCTGATATTTAGCACACCAGTCCTTTTGAAACCTCCCTGATCACTTTTATTTGTAAATACACTTAGCTAATGCAGTTGTGTATTTTAGAAGATGTCGCGTCATCAGTAAATCAGCTTTCAAACAAAAAAACCTTTTCTGCCGGTTTATGCAAATAATTGTGTCTTTGGGAATAGAGGAGCAATCTGATTAAATGGAGCGCTGCTGTGCACATTTCATCTCTATTGTTGTCTAGAAACTATTATAATGCAATCTCCCTTTTTATTTAAACAAAACTTTCCTTTTAGCAACTTTAGCAAGTGGTTTTTAAATGTAGTGAGATTTTAAACACTATATTCATTAGGGCGTCGACATTTTTATATCTTTTCAATAATTAAAAGCCAGTACACATTTTTTATTTGATCTGCTATAATGGTTATATTGTAAGATTCAGTAGTGGATTGGACTGCATCAAATCACATGCCACTGATTCAACCCTTTGATAAAGGTTGATTACTATAATTCAAACAACAAAACATCAGCAATTAGACCGTGACATTACAGGAGGAGAGCATAAAGTAGGAAAAGCAGATGAATGCACCATCAGCTAATGTGAAAAAACAACTTGTATTTATTCCTCCACCTTCATTAAGAAAGCTACTCGCGTAACAGCTGTCCTGACACCTGATAACATGTCAGTGCATCCTCAGACTTATTTATTTAATAGTTTACTCAATGCTGTTATGCACTAGGCAGAATAACCAGTCAGGACCCCCCCCCCTCACCGTGCTCTCTGCTTCACCTCCCATCACTCACACATCCGTCTCCTCCACAACTTGTTGGAGTGGATTCAGGCGTCGGACACACCTCGCTGCATTCACCCATTTCAATGAGCTGTCACTGATTGAAGCTCATTTGCATATAAATGGACAACTAATTATTTCCTTCTTAATTGGTTAGAATTTTAAAAGCTTTTGCAACGTTTTAGGCACGCTGACACGCTTGACCTCAAATTGAAGTTTTTGTCTTTTCAATATAAACTTTTAAAAAGTTCCCGTGTCTGCGTCTGATAATGTGAGTGCGGTAATGGAGGGGGTCGGGGCAGGCCATCTTTATGTGGTTTTTTTCTCTCGTCTCTTCCTGGGTATTTCTGTCTTTCTGCATGGCAAAGATCTCATTTAGGGACAGATGGATCTCCCTTTTTCTCTCTCTAGACAGTTTCCACTCTGGTCCCGTTATCTCTGATCCTCCCATTAAAGGCAGGAGGAGGGGCAAGGGGTAAATGGATGCTGATACAGGAGAATAACCACAGGACTTTAGCAAACATTGAAACTCTCCTCTCCTCTCCTCTTGCCCGTATACCCTCCCCTTTTCCTGACATTTCCCTCTCCTCCCCTCCTCCATCTGACTCATATCCTCCCTACATTCCTTCTTTTCTCTCCTTCTCTTGTTCACCCAATATCCTCTGGGTCTTTGTCCAAACTATTTGTCTTTTATTTCTTGTAAACAGTGTTGGAAGCTCCTTCTTTTACCGTTATACTAGTAGCAGTCTATCACCATTTGGCGATATGGTAATTTGACTAAATATCAAACCATTTTCGTCGCTTTTTTCAAATAATGTAAGGATGTGAGGCATGGCTTGAAGGCAGCAATTATTACACCTTTTTGGGTAACAACAATCTCCGCATCATAGAGCAGCACAGCACTTAGTTTTGCACTTACATCCCGAGTACTTTGTTTGAACTTCGATTCAAATATATTTGATCAGTCCGAATACGTCTTATGACATTGCTTATGTAAACACATATCGCCACAGTAAGCTGCACTACTTTTATAAATAACACAACTTTTGAGAATGATAGCTTGTAAGCCTATTTTAAAGGAGCTGCCCATCGCTGCCTCTGGATTGCACCAGCTTTCTGTAAATCCCTGTTCACTAAGTGTGTGTGTGCGTTACGTCCTTTCTACGTTTTTTAAGTCACACTAGCTACTTTCTAACTTGTGATTTATTAAACAAGGCTGTATCATGGAATAGCTCTTCAGGCCAAAAAGTAGGAGACACGGTTTCAAGATTAGATAAAGTTATTCATTCAACACAAGTATCGTTATAATGCACTTAAGAGAGCATCAAAAGGATGCAGTAGTGTGAGTGTTGTATCTAACCATTAAGACTTGCTTTGGCTAATAAAGCCTTTAGGAATATCCGTTGATTAGGAACGTGTGGTGCTATCCAATGAAAAGCATTAAAAGATAAGGAGTCCCTTTAGCATCACACACTGTAACATAACATCCAATTAAAACGGTTTAAGGATGTCAAAGATGTACTAAATCCACTGCCAATACTTGTGAAGGACTTTGTTTTCATAAAATCAGCATATATGTGGGTATATTATTCAAAGTTGGAAGTCTTCATGCAGTTTCGAAAGAGTAGGACACAATCATTAAACGTTATATGTGAGGACAATATCCCATTCCCTTTTCATCTCTTTGCTTTAAACTTTATTCACTTTATTCACATTTTAATAATAACTCATCTCTAAATGAGAATCCTTTTTTAAAGTATCTGTGACCAAAATCTCCACTTTGCAAAAACTTCGGTTATAACTAGGCCAAGTTTGAACATGTGAACAGATGGTGCGTGGCGCTCCTGATGTTCTCCACTTCTCCACTTCTCTGCTACATCACTGATGAACAGCGAGGGAGAGGGGTGATGGGATGGAGGGAGAAACACTGGGGATGACAGGAGTTACATAACAAGGCTGACCGTTGCCTTTGCTCCCTCCTGTCAGCTAGCAGCTGGAGCCGACACTGGTACCAACAACAGAGCCCCTCTCTCCCTCTCTCCCTCTCTCCCTCTCTCCCTCTCTCCCTCTCTCCCTCTCTCCCTCTCTCCCTCTCTCCCTCCCACTCTCCCCCTTTCTCCCTCACACACACACACTTTAAACACAACAGTCGTCCCACAACTTCTCATTACCATATTTTGAGCTGCATCAGCAAGACTGAAAAACGTAGTCACAAGGTGAAAGAGAGAAGCGGGCGGGGGTTTCCTGTAGTCTGATAGCTTTAGGCTGCCTTTACACGAGAACGAAACTGGTTGTATCTGCATAGTTTCTCTTGCGTATAGCCCTTTCATTTACACGAGGCCGTAACAAAACGATAGAAACGGACCCCACAAACGATAACGGGTCCCAAGGTGGATAGATTTGCAAAGAAAACGCTCTGGGGGGTCAAACGGCTCCGTGTAATCGCCTCTATACGATCATTTCCCGATAGATGAAGCCATAGCCCCGCCTCTCCCCACCTCTGCTGCTCACTGCTGTAGCATGGTCAGTAGCTACTGTCAGTAGCTACTGCTAGTGCTACTGCTACTGACCATGCTACAGATGTTAGTGCAAAATCTACAGCTCCTCTACCACAACCATCAGCAACAAGTGGACAATGAGTATTACATGAACTACGACATGTTGCTAAATCCACCGCGGGGCATAAACAGAAGGGCAACCATGGCAACCATGCTCCGGGGTCTTCTTCGCTGCTTTTGGTGTATTTTGTGGCGGAAGTTACAGCGCCACTTACAGGCCCGGCATATGTACTACAGCGTGTCCAGCGCTTTTGAGCGGTTTCGTGTGGAAGTACAGCGCCACTTACAGTCCCGGCATATGTACTACAGCGTTTCCAGCGGTCTCGTGTGAACAGACACGTTAAATGAAACGAATGCATGTGAACGGAAGACTTTTTTGAAAACGCATACTGTGCATAAACGCAAACGTTCTCGTGTAAAGGCAGCCTTAGTTGTAGCTTCCGGAGAGCTTTATAAAGAGGTTTTTTCTTTTTTTTAAATGTGTATGTTTTCATTTTATAACTTTTGCTTCGTTTATAGTGACATTTGAACATTATTGAAATGGAGGCTTTAAATAAGACCAGTAGATTTTCTGTCTTCCTGCATTTTACCATTTGATATCATTATTATGTTAGTGTATTTAAAAATTGTGCAAATAAAGAAATTAGACGTACATTTCATTGATTTCAATGCAGCGACTTGACTTCCAGTGAGAAAGGAGAAGCTTTGTGTCTCACATCCGACCTCTCTTCTGGTTGTCTCTCATCTCTCCTCCATGACTCTCTGGTTTATTTGATGAATCCTTTAGATTAGCTCATCAGTGTCACCCGCCCCCTACTCTCTCCTAACTTCTACTCCTGTTTATCGCTCTTCCATCTCTTCTCTGTCATTGTCTCTCTCTCATTACGAGTCGGCATCATTATCGGGGCTTCACCTGCCCACAGTGGCTGCTGGAGGATTTAGTTTCCCTGCTGCAGGAAACGGCTTTCCCTTCCAAACCGATGGATGTGGCATGATTCTGAGTAGGCAGAAATGGAAAGCAAGCCCTAGCTTTTGAAGAATATGAATTGCATTCAACAAGCATTTAATAAGAAACACTCATTACCTCCTCACATCACAAAGCTCTTACCTCTCACATGTTTCTCCCTCCTCATAATTTTGCTCTTTTTTACTCTCTCTTTTCCACTGCATGTGATGTGAGAGATGTCAGCTGTCTGCTTTTTCTGTAGACTTATGTTAACAAGACTGAGCATTTAGCTAAAAACAACCTTGCCTAAAACATGTGGCTTCCAGCATTTGTTATTGTACATACTGTGCAGGTAATTGTGTTCCCTTCCTGTCCTGATCTCTTAAAACCGAGCTATGTCCTAGAACAATGCAAACTTCTTGTGTGTTACTGCCTCTTGACTTTCCCCAACTGTTGCTCCAACGTAACTTACATTCAGAGCAGTGGAGGATGCTTTCTGTTGAGTTGATGTAAATACACTGGTAGTAGGGCTGGCAAAAATCATAATCTCGATTATTTGGGTCAATAATTGATATCACGATTATTAAAAACGATTATCCATTTACTTTGAAAACATCCATTTATTGAAAATAAAAATGTGAACAGTATGTTTTTAACAGTTGATTACCCTGAACTTTAAGTATAATTCAACTGAAAAACCAATAAAAAAAAAAAAAATTAATTTCTATTATGTTGTTTTCATAATCGTTGCAAGCCAAAATCGTAATAATTGAGCAGCCCTAACTGGTAGACATTGGGACAGACCTTATTCACTGTCACCATGGTTATTTATAGAAGACTTGCTCACCCGGCTATCAAAATGACATCATGCGCTGTTTACTGTAAATGTTTAAAGATGGAATTATTAATATGTGTATGTGAACAATGGGTCAAAGGGCAAACGTGTCATGTGAAAGGTGTCGCTTGTAACTCAAAGAGAACCTTCAATTCAGCTTTATTGAGAGTTTAAGAGTCTTTAAGCTCTTAGTGTTGTTTTTAAGGCCCACAACTTAACTGTTGTAGTTGAGTCTCGCAGCTCTCATACACTTTGATTTCAACACTAAAGCTAAATCAGGAGTCGCTTGAGACCAAAACGAAGCTTAAATACATTACATTTTTGATTTAGATACAATAAGTGGTCAAAGCATAACTTAACAAGCCTGCTGGATATGCAAATGGACAACGGTTTACAAATATGGTATATGATAACAACACAAACATGTGCTACTAAATGTTCTTTCATAAGTGATGTGTAAATATAAATTAAAACTAATATTAGTAACATAGGCATACAGTAACACAATATGATATAAACAACAGGTTGTAGTGTAAGGCCAAAACATACTTAATTACAAATGCATCCTTTTATTTTGGATAATCACATATTAACCTGTGACCTTTGAAAAGCAAGGCACCTTAGTAAAGCTCAGAACACGTGCTTTATTTCTGTAAAACAGAGATGTGTGAGAAGGGCTGCTTTGTCATGCTGTATTTGCTTAAGTATGTGGCAGCTGGCATTTGCATGTGTGATGCACACGCTCTTAACATTTAACGTTTCTGTGCACATTAATTAAATCTACAAGTCCATCTACTTTATACCGTGACTTTGTGCGCACACGTGTTGCCAATGGCGGTGTTGCTGTGTTTTATTAGTGCTGGTGGTGAGTCTTGGTGTCTTTCTTCAGCTTTTATGAGTTGAGAGTATTGCAGAGTTCCACCTCTCCCTTTGCCCAGCCAGCCTCTAAGGCAAACACTGGGTTGAGCTCAGCAGCTCCAGCTCTGTGGAACGTTAGCTTTGGTTCTCGCTCTTGCACATTTCTTGAGTTAACGTTAAGGCCTCAGACTTAGCATGAGCGCTAACATCAACACCACGAACCCCGAGCACCTAATTAAAACAAAGTCAATTTCCACCCCGACCAACATTTTCATCTGCGACTCCTCAGGCTTGCCAGGACCTGTGGCGTGTTATGATGTGATGGTGTTTAGAGTAGAACCACTTCAGTATTTACTTTGGGTTACCAAGGCTAGACGTTTTTTACCGAGAGGATTTGTAATAGGATCCTAATCACCTATTCCCTTTCATATTATGTAAATAAATAGTGCTCTAAAGGCTGTTGGAGCAGAACATAGTGGTGCCCATGTGCTTCATCTCAATTTATGGCTTTCTGTTTAACTTTTGATTACTTTAGCAGTTACGCTGAAACCTTTTCTGCTGAGTTTACAAAAGATTATGGAGATGCAAGTAGTCGATGTGTTGTGTCAGAGTAAGCACATCAGGCGATATGCATGTCGTTTGCACAGTGTATTGATTCCAAATCTAAGGATCATAAAACAATCTACAGCTGATCTCAGGTCAATCTTGGTTTCAGGTCCAATTTGTCCATTTCTTTTTGATGTGCTCTTGGTCTGCTGATATTCTCTTATGTGGCTTTGTATATTTTACAAGTAGAGCTTACAGTAGATGGGAAACACTGCGGATATTACATTTAAAGCCACACTAGAGGCCTTTCTGATTTGATGGATTGACACTCCAGAGGATTAATCGCATTGACTAAGGTGATCACATTTTAAATCGCGGAATCATATTTTTTTTCACAGACATTCATGTATTCCTCAAGATGAATAGTTACTACTTAAGTGATTTCGGAATGTTTTATATAGCACCATTATCAGGGGTACAATCTTGCTTTTGGTTTGTTTATGACCAAATACTCTGAGAATGATATCCCCATCATTTTAAGCTGTTCTTTGTTCTGATTACTAATGAACACATGATAGAAACTAACATGTCAAACTAAAATTGTTAACATTGTCATTGTTTTTGATTTTCACATTAGCATTTAGCTCAATGTACTGTTATGCTAGCATGTCAAATGAGTTTGCATCTCTTTATTACATTCGTCTTGATTTAAACTGAGCTCATCTTGACCACAAAGTTTCTAATGTTTTTTCCCTTTCTTCTCTCTCTCTCTCTCCTCCATCGTCCTGGTTACCTCGATGTTGCTTGACAATGATGATGATTCTTCTTCCGTCACTCCATCAGGTAAGACAAATACCGCCTTCACTGTGCCTTTGGTTCACTTGTATTATGATGAATGTGCAACCCCTGTGTCCTGCATCATACAGATTGTTATTTCACTTCAAAGCTCACTCTCCTTCGCCCACCTGCCATAACAGGAATACAGATGTAGAATTTCCATCATTCCACAAATTGTAGACAAAAGAGCAGAGGAAGTCATAAGGATGAGGAATGAGGCAGACATTTCCGCACTGCTGTCTGTTCGGCGGGGGTTTAAACTAATATTTAAACAGAGGATGACTGTAGCTGTCTGCATACCAGAGGGCTGATGGTGGGGGTAGTCTGTTGGACAGGTGGGGAGTCATCAGTATCACATTTAAGATCACAGTGGTTTAACCCAGATGCGTTTTTTTCTTAGTCTATTTAGCAATGACGATATCTCTTTTCCCCCACGCCATTAAACGGCCCACAATCCCTTGAGCACCGAGCCCTCGCCGCAACCGAGCTCGCTGTGTCACTGTTTCTGACGTTTAGTACTTTTTTCCATTTCTCTTGATCTCCTAAAAATCCTCAGCCATGGTGAGGAGGATCCAGCCTTCAAAGCTCACCGAAGGACGTGAAACGGCAGCCATATAAAGCTCACAGGGGGAGGTCTTCTTAAGGGAAAGATGCAATTTTCATCCATTTTAAAGGGGACCTATCATGCAAAATGCACTTTTGTACGTCTTTGTCCCCGGTGTTCCAGGGAACTCACCAAGTGTCAGAAAACACAACCCTCTCTCTTTTCCTCCATACCCAAATCTCTAAAAACGGGGCTGCAACGGATCTGATACAGATTTGAAATTGTTCTGACGTCAGAAAAGGGGTGCTCCGCCTATATGGGCAACTCTCCACCTATCAGGGGAATGTGGGGTTGGGCCACGGCCACGGCCATTGCCGCTCGAAAGCGCTGGAGACGCTGTAGTCAGGGTGCGTACGGGTGCTGGAAATCCTTGAAAATGCTTGAAATTGTACGAGGTGTTTTCAAGGTTTGAAAAATGCTTGAATTTTGGGAATGGTGCTTGAATTTGGGATAAAGTGCTTGAAATTGTAAATGCTTTACTTCGCTTTTTAGATTAAAAGAAAATAAAGAAGTCGGAGCGCGCTTAATTGCTTCGCTTTTACATAAAACAGCTCCGCTCCGGCCGTCCCGCGCAATGCGCGTGACCGGCAAGTGTTTTTGTTACGCGTGTGACCTGGGCATTCTGATGAGAGTGATAGATGACAGTATGCCAGGAGGTTGCCGTTTCAACGAGCGTTGGCTAGCAGAAGACAAATACAAGCCATGGCTAAGACGAGGGTCAAGCGAAGCCCAAGAGTAGCCTCCTGCAAAGTGTGCAACAATAACGATGCGAGAGTCTGCGCTGACGAGCCACACACCACACGAAAGGTACGCCATAGTATAGCATTTTAGATTAGGCTATCGTTGCATGTAAAATACATGACACTTTTCTCTGTGCGCGGCAAAACAAGCTCGCCAAAATGGCTTCACTAGTCTGGCAGTATTTTAAGTGTCCGAAAATGACAATAAAATAGCGGTATGCAACGTGTGTGTGAAGCAGAAATCCTGCAGCTCCACCCGCTGTGACGGACCGGTGAGCGGAGCAGAACACACATTAAGAGTTAGACCTAACACACTTAGCTATTTTATCTACCTCTGGAACAAGCTAAACTAGTTATAAATATATTTATTCTTCACTGTCGGGTCACTCATTACTGGATCAGTGAGCTGCAGGAGATACTGACAGGCTGTCAGGAGAGAGAGAGAGGGGGAGAGAGGAAAAGAGAGCGATATCGGTATCGGCCGATACTGATTCCGGCGATCGGCTCCAAAATTGGCGATCGGAGCATCCCTAATAATTGTATATGATATGTTTTATAATGATTGATCATGAAAGTGTTATCAAAGCTGGTAAAGTTGCAGCTAGTTTGAATGACTTTGTATACTACAAAGTAGCTTGTGAATTTACTCCAGGTGGAACTAAAGTCTGATTTAACACTTGATTATATTTCACATCATTCATCCACATCTGTAAAGTAACTAAAGGTATTAAATACATGTAGTGGAGGAAAAGTACACCAGTTACCTCTGACTTGTGTTTACTGCCAACCTAAAAGTACCTAAAAAATAGTAATCAATAATATATTGAAAAGTTATTTGGCTGATTGTTTTATATTGGCTCAGCCAGGTTATATGGGATGCCCAGTCTACATACAGATGGGTCACTCATTTTGAAATATTAAACTTAGTTTTCTTTTCTAACATTTTAAATTTTTCATCCTCATGTAGAATGCTATTATGAAACACACATGTGGTTGTTCATAGCATAAAGAACATCTGATTTAATGTGAGGTAGGGAAATAATCATTTGAGTATAAGTATGTGTATATAAATATGTAATTTACAATAGCTGTAAGATGCTTGAAAAGCTTGAAAATGCACCTTGAAAATGCTTGAAAAGTGCTTGAATTTGACTTTGGAAAAGGTGTAAGAACCCTGTGTAGTACATATGCCAGGCCTGTAAGTGGCGCTGTAGTCTGCCACAAAAAGCAGCGAAGAAGACTTCCCGCGCATGGTTGCCATGGTTGCCCTTCTGTTTATTCTCCGCTGTGGCTCTTTTTCTCCCTCCCCGAGGCAAGCGTTTGCTCCTGCTGCTGTAATTCAATGCAATCCCTCCCCGTCGAGGCAAGCTCTGTAATTCTCTCCGGTTAGTCCACCAGCAGATGACAAACACCCACCTCTCCGCCTCTTCCAAGGAACGAGGGGACCGTGCGGCAGAGTTTCAGTTAGATTTTTTTCCGCCGGTCAACATGTCCGTTAAAGTTTAAATCTTCCGGACAAAATTAGAAAAGTGCCGGTCAAAGGTCTTCTTTGTTATTTATTGAGCTTTAAAACAAATGAATAACGACTCTATATTATAATATAAGAATAAAACACGGAGGACGGAGCCTCTCTTTTCCTCCCCCTAATCTGAGAGCCCAGCAGCTGATCTTTGAGCACGCCCCCCTCTCCTGCAGGGGGGGGGCGTGGTCAGCTGCAGCTCATTTGCATTAAAGCTACATCACAGAATCAGCCCCTGCAAAAACAGGGCTGGAAAGAGCAAATAGAGCAAAATGAGGCATGGCTAAAATGCATGATCTGTTTGGTATTTTGAAAAAAAAACTTCACAGACATGTTTTATATAGGTATGGCCCTACAATATATTTTTCAAATATAGCATGATAGGTCCACTTTAACTTGTGGATGTGCCACTCAAGGACACTCTTACAGTACTTAGAGAGCGTACATTTATAGCAGGCAAGACCCCAGTGAGCCACCTGTCGTCTATACTCATGGGGGCTAGGAGAAAAGAAAAAGACAGAACAACTGACATCAACAGGTGACAGCACAGATAAATGTCAACTTGTCAGAAAAAAATGCAAAGACCCATCCTTTGACACAAATGGTTTTGGAGTAAAAAGAAAAAGCACCGTTATTCAGAGAAAATTCATTTGAATCATCCAGCCAATTAAAGTGAAAAACACTTGACAATGTGATTGACGTCTACAGTCTCTATAAACTATGTGGGTGGTCCCATCTCTTTAGTGGCGTTGGCTAGTGAGGCCTGAGCATGTATGTATGTGTGTGTGTGTGTGTGTGTGTGTGAGGAGGGCGTTCCGGCCCACTCAGCACATTCCCCCCTGGGTGGCGGAGGCACATCTGTGGCACACTCCCTGCCCTGGCCCCCTGCCAGGCCTCCATGCCTTCCTCTTCACATTTCACCTCCTCTTTTCTTGCTTGCCCCGACCCTCTTTGTGGTGCTGCTTGCCTAGTTTTCCAATGTTCTCCTCACCATCTTTTCTGTCTGTCCCCCTTACTCTTATGCCATCATCTTTCCAAATGATCTCTAGCTCTATCCTACTCCCCTCCTTTTACCGGACATGGGTTTGAAGTTTTATCATACGTTACACTCAACATCAGTGGCGAGCCGTCAGGGCCCTCTAGGCCCTCTGTGAGGGCCTAAGATATTCCAAAAAATAATATTTAAAAACATTAAAAAAAATAATATTTTTTTTAAATATATATTTTTTTAATATTATTTTTGTTATATTTTTCATTAGTTTTACCGAAAAGAAACTTGATTTAATTGTATTTAAAATAACATTTCCAAAGAAATAAATCCTTCGAATCTGCCTGTTCATTCTCTGTTTGAATGTGTGGGTTACATGAAAGAAGCTCGCCTGGCCCTCTCTGCGATTCACAGAGGGCCCGCTATAGTAACTGAACGAGAGAGTAATGTCAAATGACAGTACAATTGACCAATCATATCTTCCCTCTAAATGGGTGGGTTTTATTATCGCGGACATTATGACAAGTTCCGCCCGCTGTGAAACTTTTCTTGTTTCCATAGCAACAACAACTTCCTGTCAACAGCGTGAACTCGCCTTCAAAATAAAAGCATGCCAAATTACACTTAAGACATACAACGGCAACGAAAGTAAGAAACACAATGCAATATCATTTTCAATGTCAAAGAACACAAATTGGGTTCACAGGTGTTGTTTTGTGTGGTAGAGGGTCGCTGTCATTGATGTGTTTTGCACCCTGGGCCGTTGTTTTGATATTCCGCTGAAGTATACGCTGTGACGTAATAACTATTTTTTTTTCTTTTTTCGAGGGAAGGGGTGGGGGTCAGAGGGCCTAGGTATAAAGCTCACGGCTCGCCACTGCTCAACATACAACAGACAGATTAATGAAGAATGATCCAAATCAGACCAACCAAGTCTTGGATATCCTCACCTTTAGTTACTGATATTGGTCCAACTTGAGTCGGTAATCCAGCCTTTCTGTAGAATAACATAATCAGGGTTATTTTCTCAGGCTTTTGAAAGCTCAAGACAGAGCCACGAAATACATTATACTACTGTTTTCACAGGCTGAGAGGGAAAAGCCTTAGGTAGGTAACTTTAAACCCAAAAATATCAGGAGACTGCGTCTAAAGTAAAGAACAGTCAAAAGCCCTTTTTTACCTCAGATTAAATCTTTTTTTTTTATAGTTACAATCAATTGAAAAAAAGAAAAGAAAAAAAAGACAAATGTAATCTTAAAGACTGTTCTTGGTAGAAATCAAGGCTTTTGAAAGAGAATTTGGCCCATGTATTACGTCCTTGCCCCTACAGCTCTGATTCTATCTCTACATATTTCCCTACTTTCCTCTTCCTCCTGTTATCCCCAGCTGCCTCCATCTGACTCCAACTGAGCTCTCCTGCCGTTGTAAAAAATCCACCAACAGCGATATTATACCCATTTCGAGTCACAAAGGAAAACGTAAAACTGAGTCTGGTGCTTTTGAAAGATCCAGCTGAGAATTTTGAACTCAGTGCCTTCCTCGACTTGCCATTCACCAAATTACAAATGTACAAAATGTATTTTCTTCTTGATCACAGTGGCTGTCTCTAACGAAGAAGTGTCAACTGGTATTTGAAACACTTGGCCCACATCACTTTTCCATTATTTTCAAATATCGTACAGGCGTACTATAAGTAAGGACGTAAGCATGTAATCACCGAGCCATGGAGGTTGTACTTAATTTGTCTATGTTGGGAATTATATGGGAGTAAGCTCACTGCATCTTGCCTCAGCAAACTGAAATGTCAGAGTGATGTGAGTGAGTCAGGAAGTGTGGGAAAGGCTCGTAGAGGGAGAGACAGACTTCCGACTTGACATCCATTATCACTTGCAAGTGCCGCACACTTACTAAAAAAGTAACAGACTGTCTGCACAAAGGGGCGCTTCAATAGTCCGTCTGAATGCGGGAGTGTTGCCGTTGTCATACAGTGGGCAACGTTTATTCATTGTGTGCTTATGTCTTTGTTCTATTGAGTGTTAGTTGTCACAGTGAAAGATGGAGCTGTCTTATCTTTCCGTCAGCCTGTGTGTGGGTTAAGGATAAGCAAAGCAAAAGATGTGGGGCCAAGATAAGATGCATCAACAATTCGGTGTATTTGCAGCTTTACTTAGCAGTGCACTGTAGGGAAAAATGAAAATAGGTAAATGAAAGTTGTAGATGTATAACTAACTGTTTTGTGTTCTATTAATTCATAATTTCTTTATTTCCATTTCACCATATCAAACTCGGCTTGCTCAAGGGAACGGTGTGTACAGTAGGTATAGTCTGAATTATGCGTGATATCCACATGTTTTTTTAGTACTAGTTTATGTGTGGGAAACGGTGTGCTTGCGTTTGTTCTGCATACACCTATCTTTTACATCCGACCCTTAGTGTTTCAGCAGCATGTTTGTGAGTTTGGATTCATTTGCATGGCTGTGTCCAGGCACACGATTGTGCACTATGTGAGCTGCTGACAGTGATTACTGACTGAGCGCTCCCAGCCAGCTGATCCCCAGTCAGTCTGTCTGTCCGTCCTGTCTTCATGTTTGGCCAATATTCTCCCATGGCTCAGTGGCACACTGCTCTGTGCTTCTCTCTGCTATTAACCAGACCGAGTACAATCATTGAGCCCTGAATATATGTGAAATATATTTTGAGAAATTGTGAAAATTAAAGAGGCATGTTTTTCTAACTTGTGGTTCTACTATGTAATTAATAACAACATAAACATCATCCATCAACCGTGTGTCCTTGGCAGTTTACGTTTTCTTTGCTGATTTCTCAGAAGGAATTGGGTATAGAGGAGAGCATTGATGTAGAAAAGAGAAGCTAAAAAAAGCCAGAAAATTCACATCAAAATGCATCAAATCGTGTGTTGTACTTCACTTCTTTTTGAAATGCTTTTTAGTAAGGCTTATGAAAGAAACACATAATTAACCCCACTGGCAAATAAGTAATCTTGCCATATTTAAAATCTGTGTAAAAAAGATTTTACACCTTCATGTTCACGGTCAGACTGTGTACTTTAAACAACAGTTTGATACTAGCAATCATGTTTATGCTAAGCTAACGTGACTGGCTTCTAGCTGTAGTAGTATGTTTACAGATATGATGGCTTGTGTCATTCTTCTTCTCTAATGCCTAGTAAGAAGTGTCAATACAAAAAGCTCTTTCACACTTATACAAAATAAATATGTCTTTATTTTGCTCATCATTGATCCCATAGGGTCTGATTTTTGTTTCATTTTTATCCATGCCTATTCAGTGGAGACACTGTCTGAAAATACAAACAGGAATTTCACATTTGAAGATGAATTGATTTTTGATTTCACAGCATTTTTCTTTTCCTATTCATCTCTTAAGAAGCATTGCTCCACATGCTGTGACTGTCTAGGAGCAGAGAGGGAGGGGTGTGTCTGTCCGTCAGTTTGGAAGTAAACCTCTGCGCTGGATTAAGGCTGTGAACTGGCGGCCCATAGTCCTCGGACCTGGGCCCGCTCCAGCCTGAGCCTCCGTCCTAATACGCTGGCCGCAGTGTGTCTGAGGCATGTGTCTGTGCTGTGCATGTGTGAGCAGACTCTGCACATTCTGTTGTATGTGCACATGGGTGTGTTCGCTGAGCAACCCAGTTACACACAATCATCGCTTCTCTAACACACACAAAGCTCTCCTCATGGTTCACTGCGCTTCTTCTTGCTCATCGTGCTAGGACACCGCACATAACTACGGCTCATATCTAAAATAGCGTGTGCTTTTGTTCACAGGCTGTGAACCCATACACACAGCACATAGCACAACACACGCATACAGCCTCGCATACAGTATGCACTCGCTAGGCATACATGCAAAAGACAGGAGGAAGTTTGGGAGTAATTGACATGAAATCCACTTCATGTAACCACTGTGGGTGTTTCAACAATCTAGTTGAAAGTAATTCCTAATAGCTCTTTGTTGGCATATTTTCACTTGGGGGGGTTTGTTACTTTGAGTGTTATTCTTGTTAATAACAAGACCATCTGCTATACTTTTCTGCCCCTGCTGGTGGTAAATGAACATTACATCTATATTCCTCTGTTTGTATAGATGTGTGTTTTTGTGCCTGCCTCCATGTCTGGCCTGGAGTCAGCTGTTAAGGGACGCAGCGCTAGATGAGCGTTGCCTGATGCTGACCCAGAAATGACTGTAGACGTAACCAGCAGTGACTGCTGCCCCATTAGCCC
This sequence comes from Trematomus bernacchii, assembly GCF_902827165.1. Classification (NCBI taxonomy): domain Eukaryota; kingdom Metazoa; phylum Chordata; class Actinopteri; order Perciformes; family Nototheniidae; genus Trematomus; species Trematomus bernacchii. The sequence continues at coordinate 1,492,879 of NW_022988098.1, read as the reverse complement.
ACAACCCTGAACCACACACAGCTTTGAATGCATGTGTGTGTACTTGGGGATGTTTCAGAATTAAAGATCTGCTTTCTGTTTTATTTTTTTAGTTTAACTCTATGTCAGGAGCAGAACACCTGGTGTGTAAATGTCGCTGCTGATGGTTTTAAAGTGTTAGTTGAGAAAAGAGTTGTCTGATTTTATATGTAACCAACAAAACTGGTGATGGACAATTTGGAAATTACACTTGTTCATCACATTTTGTCTGGAATAGATACACCTTTCCTGCCCTCTATCTGTATTTACTGTATGCCTGTTTCCAGTGTTAGTGTGCACGTTTGTGTTTTCTCATCCTGTTTCTAAAATTAGATCACAGAGCAGATGTGGATTCGTTTGAGTGTCCCTTTTGTATGCATGTGTTGCCAAATGTATTCATCCGCATTAGCCAGGCTTTACGTCTGCAGTTGTGCGCTCACACAGCATCTTGAGCGCGACTTGAGTCAGCAGTGTGACCGGGTGAGGGGGGCAGGAAAGTGGGTCAGTCATGCCCTCTCCAGGCATCAGGGAGACGGACAGACAGACGGACTGATGGAAGAATAATGACAGCAGCTCAAGGGGTGTGGATGGGGGGAGGGAATAAGTATGGAAGGGGGGCTAAGGAAGGAATTACATAAGAGGGGGAGAAGCAAAGGAAGAGAAAAAGAGAGGGAGACTGCAGGCTTTGGGATGAAAATCAGAGGACGGCAGAACTGGTTGAAAATATGTGAATAGAAAAAGTCAGCTCATGGCTGAGATCATCGGCGATAATGCACTGAAAGCCGGAAAACCTAACCTGACAATAGAAACAATTCCTGTTAGACGTACCGTTTTAAGATACCTTGTTGAATTAGATTTTTATTTTTTATTTTGCTCTAATGTAAACATTATTTATCATATCATTATATTTGAGGTGTATGCCATTTTTTAAAACCACAATACAAAAATAATAATTACTAGTAATAAACAATACTATTACCCTAACCCTATTCAAAAAGGCCAAACAGTCAGTAGATGCAGCCTCTCAAATGTGAGGATTTACTTTTTGTATTGTTTGTATTTCAAATTGAATATTTGGGGAATAGATGTCTCAATTTGAATACAAATATTTTTGGATCTGGGAAATTGTTTCCTTTATTCCCTTTCCTGAAATGCTGTAGAAAAATCATTAATATCTTAGTTGAAAAAATGAAAAGTAATAATAATAATCAACACGTGTATTGAGTGATCTCTTTTAACCCAGGGCTGGAACATGACTACGATGTGCATTATCGTTCAACAAATGACCTCTTGCTCCACTTTGATCACTTCAAGCAAGACTGATTCAGTTACAGTAACACACCTACAACTACAGGTCTCACCCACCAGCATCAGGAAAGTCATTACAAGAAGCATACACACACTTACAGAGTGCATGCTGTCCCTCACACTCAATGATCCTGAGTGATATGTGCCCCCTAGTGGCAGAGTTAATGAGCTTGCCCTGGTTAATCATAGAGAATAACCATCTCTTCCCCATGTGGCCAATTAAGATCCAGGAAATCTGTGATGAAGACACGGCGTCCCAACAGCTGCTCGTGCACCTCAGACAGGAGGGACATGCCTCTGTCTCCAATACAAGAAACCTCCCGAAGCTCCGATGTCTCCCATTAATCCTTTATGACCCTCCATATTTGTATTCACCCCTTTTTTGTTTAACCTTCCTCCTCTCCTGTTTGTTATTTCTCTGTCTGTCTGTCCGTGTGTGTCCCCCCCCCCCCCCCCCCCCTGACCAGCGGTTGGTCTGTCAGCGCGGCGTCACCCACTGTGGGCCTGGGGTGACTTAGCACCCCGCCTCTGATTACAGCCCAGCAGTCGCCAATTTATCCTGCCGTGAAATGGGACTGGTGAGGGTGAGAGGGGCCATTAGATATTATGGTAATATATCCCACAAATACAAAGGCCTAATAAACTTGGAAATGTTCAGCTTGGGCATACGTCTATATTGCCATTCATGTGTAGTTGGGGTAGTAAATTGTAGCCTGTTTTTGAGTGCTTTATTTTACTGCTTTAGGATCGTTTCTGTAGGCAGAGTCATGCTCTTTCCTCTGCTTTATATTATAGAAAACATTTTTTAAATTAGGAGATGACGTTTGGATTGATAGACCTACATCGTCTGTGGAATAAGTAGGATTTTATCAACATTACACATGATTGAGATCAGGTTGCTTGTCACAATGAGTTTTACTCAGCCTGGGAACATATTGTCTTCTGTGTCTCCAGAGGAGCTTTCTAAACCTGATGAGGTCATTGAGGTTGCCTTGGTTATTAACTTATAACAGCCATTTAGTTGCATTGTAGGAAATGTAAGATCCAGCATTTTTAGAGCCGAAGTCATAGCAAAATATCACTAAAGTCTCTGCTGCTTTAGTTTTGACTTTTCTTTTGTCCTACAGTAAGTCTCCGCATTTAATGCAAGATGAATCGATGAAATAGCCTTTTGATTACTGACTGAAGACAACAACAGTATGTTTCTGTATAGACATTTCCTGTTGCATAATGGCTAATCATTCCCTTTTATGAGTGTGTGTTTTATATGTTTGCATGATTTTTACTGCAGCAGAAATAGCTGACAATCTTTGGCAATATTATAATGGTTAATATTGTAACAGGGGGACTGTTCTAGATGATCACATGTCAAGGAAGACAGTATGCCCTCTTTGCTGCTTATATACAATCTAAAATATGTAAGCAGAGAATTCCTATATTCTTACAATGGATTTATTGCTTTAATCAAATGCATAGAGGAGCACTGCCTTGCTGCTTTTATTTATGGTAGACTTCAAAATGACTGGCTTTTTTCCTTTTGCTGACGCATGCCTATTTGCTTGTGTTTCAATATGAAGAGCAATCTGCTAAACGACAGCTGTAGTGTGTGAAGGCTCAATCTTGCAGTGTCCCAGGATCCCCTTATCAGTGTGGAGATGTCTCTACTGTACACACACACACACACACACACACACACACACACACACTTAGGCCTTCGCTATCACATTATTCAATGACCAAAATCATATTGTTTTTGGTCAACCTTTTAAAACGTCATCATGTCATCTTGTCATCATCATCTCCACTGTTCTGTGATCATTCCTATTCTCCTTCTGTCTCTCTTGTATTCTCTCACACTCGTGTACATTGTCCTTTTCTTTTTAAAAGTGCTGATCGGCTCTCTTAGCAGGGGGGAGCAAATCAGCTGGCCTGTCACAGGAGACGTATACTCCCATTGGTCATGAATTGCGCCTCTCAATGTGACTTGGCCATGATGGAGAAGTAATTCCCTCCAAAACACTCACGTCTAACTGGCTTATGCATCAGTCTGTCAATAATCACGTCATTAGCAGGGCAAATCTCAGCCTTGGTGAGCGTAAACCTCTTATTCTGTGGTTTGTGTTAATCATAATCCACTTTGTTTTTTCATGTTTGTTGCGGATGTTGTAAGTGGATGTAAATGACTTCATAGTGGTCGGTTTGTACTTTTTATACATCATATTCCTGGACTTTAAATATGAGTGTTGGCAATCTCATCTAGTGCAATACTTCTCGACAGTAAATGCGAAACCATCCTGTGTGTCAGAGGATGATGGATCCTCTCATTCACAAGCCTCTCGGGACGCAGCTTCAATTGTAGAGGCTCACAGGAGACATCATCACAGGAATATTAATAACATAGAGAAATTATAGTATTCTGTTCAGCACACACAAATCATAATATGGGCACTGTATTACTGTTTGTGAATTATTGATAGTGTGGGGGTCCTTGGCCAGAGGATGTTTGCTAAATGAGATAGTCTTTCATTTTGTGCGAATAATAGACTTCACAAATGACCACAATCAAAGGGAGATGAATGTGAAACATCAAATCTACTGCGCACACACGTGCTCCTCTCAATCCACTGTCATATCGCTGCAGGGAGATTGACGCCTTCACTGAAGCCCTTTTTCCTGCTCTACGTGCAGATATGAATCCTCTGAGGATTTAGTTTCCCTTTGTGGAGAACTTGGATCAATGAAAGCAATCTCGGACATAGTAAACAGGCTCCAGGACACATATAGACAGGATTGACTGCGTTCAGAGGTTTACCCCGGGCCATCTTGGGTCCGGTGTTTCTTTATCTCCAGAAAACAGATGTCAGGTATAACAATGATTGTTGGTTGCTTCACAATGAAAGCCATTGGTCATGTGGTAATTTAAGGCTCACAGATATTCAATCAGCTCAGGAAAAGACAATACAATCTTTATGCTGTTATTCTCTCTTTGGCTGGGTTATGATTTCGGAAGCTTTTTCTCTTACAATCTCCCCAAAAAAGCTCAAATTCAGGTCCTGTTATGATATGATCAGGAGGGTGTTAGGTTCATGTTTTCATTTGCTATTAAGGGACACACCCCCCTCAGTTTAAAGCTTCACCTCCTCATACAATCATGCTTATCTCTGTCACAAGGGGATAGGACAAAACTCCAACATTGACATGCATATTTAATCTGAAAACTCTGCTCCATCCACCAGTGTGGCCCATTATCTATTTCTGTTAGGAAGACCTCTCCTTCTGTTTTTGTAATATCCTGTTAGCCCAGATGGGGGCAGCAGACTATGACGAACATCACCATCTTCCCCACAGTCTGCACTCATCTGGCAGCTGTTGCTATGGATACAGAGCCCGGCCATTGCTGCGTGATGCAAGCCACATCTAACAGAGGAGCATAGGGGGTGGTGTTGAGCTCAGAGACAGGGATGTTCACACACACACACACACACACACACACACACACACACACACACACACACACACACACACACACCGCAGTGAATCTGATATAATGGTCTCCTTATCTCTGCAGTTTGGGACTTATAGACTCCTTTTTTAAATACTTTTTGATTGTTAAGCTGTTTCAACAACTACCTTAGCTTGTAATAAATACTTTCCTTGCCATAGGGACTATTTCATTTTGCTGAAGTGTGGGTCGGTCATCATACATAAACTTTACCAGCTATGGTGGTTTAGTCCCCTACCATCACCTGGACCCGCTCTTAACAAGCTGGATAGAAATTAAGATCCCTAATTACTGATCAAGAGTCAGATTAAGCTCTCTCTGTCTTCTCTACATCCCTAATCATTATGACATATGGTTAAGCTCTGATCAGTGCTTATGAACATGTTAACTGTAGATAGCTGATGGTCAAATCAATTAAATGGTGATTAGCCCTGATTATCTGATTAACTAGAGCCATGGAGGGACTGCTCGCTTAAGAGTTGATTACTTAAGACATGCCTTGGACAGCCTGTGTATGTCTCACAGTTACATTTAACTCATAATAGGTCATGTTTGAATGGCACAGCTCCAGTTGACTGTAAAGCCCACTTCTTTACTACGTCCCATTTTGGAGACGCTAAATTTAGCAATAAAGAGCCCACTGATATAAGACTTTATTCTAATCATAGCCTCTGCCTGGCAATATGTCCCTTGATGTTAAAATGACAATTGAAAAGAGGAAATAACAAAAAAAAGTCCTTTGTTACCTTGTATGCCAGACTGTTTGTGTATTCTACATCGATACAACACTCAGTGCCCAGCCAAACATGGTGGCGCTGCCAAATCTGACTTGGCTAAGTGTAAAACAGGCTGGCACCCTGGCATATGACTGTGCTTTCTGCTTTGTCACTTAGACTGGTGCTTTGTGTTCAGAGGGGCAGTGTGTATACCAATGCCCAGAGAGCTGACTGAAGTTAGACCGTTTCTTACATGCCTCTGAATAAATTCCTTTTCAAGTAAGGCTATTTACTACAGGGCATGCCATGATTCTAATACTAACCAATGCTACCTGTAATAAGATTCCAGTTCTTAAAGTGGACCTATCATGCTATATTTGAATAATATAGTGTAGGACCATACCTATATAAGGCATATTTATACTTTTTTTTTTTCAAAATACCAAACAGATCATGCATTTTAGCCATGCCTCATTTTGCTCAATTTGAAAAGAATTTGCTCTGTTTTTGCAAGGGCTGATTCTGTGAGCAACAGCACCATCTACAGGCCTGGCATATGTACTACAGCGTCTCCAGCGCTTTCGAACGGCAATGGCCGTGGCTGTCTCCTCCTGATTGGTGGAGTTGGCCCAATAGCCGTAGCGCCACCGTCCTGACGTCAGGACAGTGTTCAAATCTGGATCAGTTTTTATCAGATCCGTTGCAGCCCCTTTTTTAGAGATTTGGGTATGGAGGAAAATAGAGAGGGTTGTGTTTTCTGACACTTGGTGAGTTCCCTGGAACACCGGGGACACATATTCATGTATAAAAGACGTACAAAAGTGCATTTTGCATGATAGGTCCCCTTTAAATAAAGCTGAACAAGACTAAGCTTCTACCAGATTTCCAGAAAAAGTAGTTAAGTCACCTCACTAAAATAAAAATGTCAACCTCATGATGACATTTCTACCAAATCACATGGCAATCCATCCAATAATTGTTTAAACATTTCCGTCTGGACCTAAAGGGGTAAACAGATGGATTGGACTGACAGGCAATGCCATCCCTCGAGCCATGGCATTAGCCAGGCTAAGAACACCCTAGATTTGATTGAAATCTCTGTACTAGACATACATCTAAGCACAATATAAAGGACGGCTTCTATAAACAACAATTTGAGGGAAATTCATTCTTCTGGAATTACATACACATCTAGCATTCAAAACTTCCATTTCCTGGGTTCTTCCAGTGAAACTAATGAAGTGTAAGTAAGTTTGGATTTTGGCCTGAACCACAAGTCTTAAATTGACAACCTCAGCTACTTTTCTACGCTACACACAAGTAAGATTAATTTCAGGAACAGCAGTTGGGTGACACAAAGACATCTATGTAGTATTAAAGTAGCTGTAGGTTTTGAATATCAAGCACGTTACCGGGGCTCTCCACTCTGTAATGACACCGCTGGTCTGGAGCGTGAAGGGCCCGTACTATTCCGTGACTCCTGCCATTTCCGAATCAGCAGAAATCGGTCAAACCTTTACTTTCCCACTACGAGCAGGAGGATCGAGTTTCATTGTAGTTTGGTTTTTCCATGCTGTGAATACAGATGTCAACCGCTAGCTGAGGTTTTGGCTGGTGCCGTGTCTGGCTGTGCATGTCTGAGCAGGGCATTGGCTGGCTGATCAGAACTGAGGGACGCATGGGTGCACTTAGTGGAGGATGCCTGGAAAGTTTTTCTTATTTCAGCTGTGTCTAAAACTCTTTTGATGCATTGTGTGTCTTATTCTGATGTTGTCTTTATGTTGGACACACTATGCCGCCCTCTCCCTTAGCTTCATCGCACAAACCCTTCCTCCCCCACTTCCCTTCTGCCATGGGTTGCGTGTCTCCTTCTCAAAATCTTGCTTGTTTTAGGGAGCTTATGGAAAATCTATACCAGGTGGACTTTGTTTGAAGGATACGTCTTTTCTAATTATGTGTTTGCGGAGGGGTTTGGTGGGCGGCCACTGGGCCAAATGTTCTGGTAACAGTATACCACTGCTATATGTGGCCGACTGGTCAATATTAATTAATATATTCAAGGACAATAATGGTTGTGGGTTTGGCGTCTAAAAATGTACTATTTGAATATTGTTGATATCAAATAAAGGGAATACATTAGGCCTTGTTGAGCCCCTGAAATCTTAATGACCCGATCAATACCAGCTATAATAGGATCAATGTACTGTGTGTCTTAACATCTCAGGTCTATATTGGTCTTTAAATTGGTCTGATCAAGTAAGTCCATAACTAAGTCTTCATAATCAGTAGAGTGTTGTTTGTTTGCCATCAGAGCCAGCATGCTTTGTCATATACCTAAACAGACCCCAAAGTAGCAGTTAATGGGCTTATGTTGTTAACATATGTGACATTGGTTTGAATGAGCTGACTTCTGCCTTAAAGGCTTAAAGGTAGGGTAGGTAAGTTTGAGAAACCGGCTCGAGATCGCTAGAATTTGAAAATACACAACCGGAGAAAATCTGCCCCTTCCTTACAGAGCCCCTCCTCCAACACACACAAACGCGCACATGACCAATGAGGGCACGAGATAAGTTTGTGCACAGATGGAAGGCTGACAGGCAGGTAGGCCATCCAGTTATTTTAGCTGGGCTGGCTAAAATGATTGGTCGTGCTTTTTACAGTACTACGGCTTCCACAGATGACATTTTTTTATGGATTCTTTGTCAAAGCACTTAAGATATTCATTGCTATCGGGATGTTAAGAGCATTCCATGGAATATAACAAAAAGTGTATCTCGAGCCGGTTTCTCAAACTTACCGACCCCACCTTTAAATGCAGTTGAGTCATGACCTTCTCGATCTTCTCTCACATGAGATGGGTGACAGATTGCTGGTAATGCACCCACATGATATTGATCTCTAAGATAACACCGTCGACTGTTCTTGAACTACAGTTGGCCCAACATTCAGAGCCAACCAAAAGACTGAAATCCACACACTGCAGATGCACTTAATAAGAGTGGTTTTAAAGTACTCTGCTGTTGTTTTAAGAAGTGGACAAGAAGGAGAATAATACATGTGGTGAGAAATGTATTTGACCTCAGACCAGAAGAAACAACATATCATGTTGGGTAGAAGCAAAATGAGTTTGATTGAATCTCAGCTCTCATGCATTCTTTGGTCCCAGTCAGCACTTCAGCACAGACCAATGAAGAGCTAGCAGTCTGGTATCTTCAACTCCTTTGAATGCATTGGGGACACTGTTTTAATCATTATGCATTTAAAACAAAGGGTCAAGAAATCAGAATATGATAGTTTTATATATAATATAAAGAGTGGCTCAGTGATGACATATGTTTGTAGGCTGACCCAGAAGCATTGCAGGGGGTCCCTCGATTGAAAGCAATCCGTTTTTCCAACAAAAATGTACGATACTTGTGTGTTTATTTCTGCAGGATAATCTCAACATATTAACACCACTTGTGTGCAAAGACGCAATCGCCTGAACTGAATTGTATAAATAATCGACAACCTGCCACACAGGCCAAACAGATTCTACTATTTCTAAATTAATCATTGTTTTATTGTGAGGCATTGATCCATCACCATCCATGTCAGAATAGGACATTGGTTGTGATTGGTCGGACACTCCTACTATTAAATACAACACATTCAAACCTGTGATGAACATGGTATGCCATGTCAGCTGTTCATGTCTGCAAAGGAGCCAAAGATATTTGGACGGATAGCACAATCTACTGAATCGACACGTCTCTAAGTGATTACCATCTCCTCATTCCTCCACGCAGCAGTTCTTCTAGGGTCCGGTCACTCGCAGTGTTTGGCCTTAAAATGATTATCGTTCATTTTCATCAAACAACATTGAGTTCGTCAAGATAAGCAAATACAGAGAGTGAGAGGAGAAGAGCATTTACAGAACTGGATTCAAGTTTATGTAATTGCTCCTTGAGGTGATGTTGCTTGACCACCAGTGATCATCCAACCACACACGAGGCCTGAAATAGCTCCGTATACACGCCTCACATTATCCACTATCTCATTTTTTTCCTATCAGACTGTTAATCCAACTGCCATGAGCATAATTATGGTGTTATGTAATGTCTCTTATTAATTCAATGAAATAAGTTTCTATGCTTCGGCCTGGATTCACTAAAGATCTTATTAGTCATAAGAAAGAACATCACATGAAATGTAAAAAAACAACAATTACTTTACTAAAAGATAAATACTATTTGTTTAACGCAAACAGTACATTTTTCTTTACAATAACACGTGTAAAGACCTCTATGGTAAAGACGGGGTTTCAGGTTAAATATTGACGTTTTAATTCCATTGTGAGTCTGAAAGCTTGTAAACCAGACTTTGACAATCTTATAAGTATTAATGTGACCATAAGTACATTTTTTCCTCCTACCCTCTCTTGTGACTTATGTTGATATGAATGACAGACAACATCTTAGGTCACACGAAATAAAAAGCAGTCGTATCATATCTGTGGGAGGAGCATGTTGTGATTGAATTGTATTTGTATCACATGATCCTGTAATCATGCTGCCAACCATTGCAGAATGCTCTTCTGTACTATGCTAACAATCTCAATCATCTTATTAAACACATCCACGCGCATATTCAGACACACACACATACACACAGTTTCCATGGAAACAGGATCCAGGGCCTTTTATGACTGGTTGTTTGCCCAAGACAACTAAAAATGGTCTGAGCAGCCGTGCAAAGATGGGAGATAAATCATTTGGATAATAAATAATGGGACATGCACTAAAAAAAGATAAGATGCTTGTTGTTGCCTCAGGCAGCGCTGTTATAGAATTTAGATCACGGCATTGTCATACTCAACAGGTAAATCCTCCTTGATTTGTGTGACATCATACATCTCCTCTCTTTTTTCTGTAATGTTGTCGTACTGTTTGTGGTGCACACGCATAATACTGTATTGGACACACACACACACACACAGACACTTTCCAGCCGCGCTGCCCTTCAGTAGCCTAATGTGTGTCTGAGGTCCAGATGGCGTAGCGGCAGGAGGGCTGGTTCACAGTGTTAGCCGTAGTGTTAGCCGTAGTGCTAGCAGACTAAGGTTCTGGCTAGCCCTGGAGAAGAAAGAGAGTCTGCAGCCAGCCGCCCCTCTGAGTGACAATGGCACATTTACAATTCACAGCTATGCACTCAGCATCTAGCTTTGCTGTGGTTGCAGGATCAACTTGCATATTTCTTATTCGGGGAGCCAAACTGTGTGGCCGTTTGACACTCCACCATGAATTATAACAGCCTCATCATCTCTGCTATAGCCTCTTTTTTTCCAAAGTTGTTTTGATGCCCCATGCTTACCTGTTTGTGTCTGCAATGACAGGAAGTAAGCTGAACAAGGACCTGAAGCATTACCTGAGCCAGCGCTTCCAGAAATCCTCGGCTGACCACGAACTGCAGCAGACCATTCGAGACAACCTCTACCGCCACGCTGTGCCTTGTGAGTCCATGACACCCATCATTCATTTCTTTCTCATGTTTTACATCTGCTATACTGTCTTCTCCATTTCCTACACCTGGTTAATTCAGTTTAATCTGATCATCGTGGCTTTTGACCAAGTTAGCCAGGCTGATAACTTCATATCCTCCATGGAACAAACCTCATATTAATCGGTTTTATTGCACGTCAACCCTCTACATCCCAGGCTGATAACGAGCAGTGAGTTGATACAAAGTCAGCTGCCATCCATTCTGTCCGCACTGTGTTTGCTAATATTGTCTGATCAGTTAGAGGAAAAAGTCTTGGGACTCCACAGTGAATAGGCTGGTAGTATCTCATGTCCACAGGATCAATAGCACCAGTAATTAAAGGCGCTGTGGCTTCATCCGAGCCCCCCACCCTCCATCACTAACCAGTATCTCCTCTGCCAGAGCTTTCTGTGTAATCCAGGAATAAAGGCTTGTGTCTTTGGCTTTTTTCCTCCTGACTGTCGATAAAGCAAAGATCTAAAAGGAACTTTTGTTTTTTGATGCTGCATATTTCTCTTGTAGCTGCTTGCTGCTCAAATGCTGGAGTATACATGTGAAGTTCTTTATTCTTCCCTGCTGGGAAAAACAACCCTTGAAGATGGTGCTAAGGATGTGGCATGCACAGTTAAATGGGATAACTGTGCAACTCTTCTAAGGGCCGTGCTGCATGGTGCCAATCCTGTTATCCATGATTTGCATATAGTCAACATATAACAACTTCTTTTGCAGCATTTAAATATTTACTGCATACATGTATATGCAGCTTTTACAAGTACTTATATGCACATTAGATATCACATCATACTTTGTACTCGTGTTGTCTAAATACCAACATCTCGTCGTATCCAATACTAAGTTGAATGTCATAATTAGGGATGGGTATCGTTCAAAAGTTTTGGATATGAGTATCCATACCTTGACTTTAAAACTGCTTCCTGAATAATACTTTTTTCAATATCAGACTTTTCAAAGTCCATTTTGACAAAAAAACATTACAACATTAATTGTTAAGTACAATAGTATTGAAATAATTAGTTTGGTGACAAAAACTTGTCGGAAAATATAAAGCCAGAGTGAAATGAAGCTAGTAGATATATTATATTTATCTTATTACCCGTTTTTAGAAAGGTGTTTAGAAATAATACAGAGCCATTTCAACAAAAGTATTGAAAAAGTTCCTACATTTCTGTACACAACACTACTTTATACAATCACATATTTACAGTACACAAATACAGAAAAATATATTCTTTGTTGGTAATTAATTTCACCATCCAATCCCCATATTTTCCAAAGCCTGAGCATATTGGATTTAGCCGTTAATTTCAGGCCTGAAAGAGAGCACCTTAATGGTTCTCATCCGCTGGCTTTTTAATTTATTTATTCCCGGCCCTCTAACGCAAATTACTATCTGTATTCAGGGAGGCTTGTTTGAGGGAGTTTATCTGCACCTCCACCGCCATATGTCAGCCAGACACCAGTGGAGGGTGGGGGTCTGGCCATAATGGCCGTTTTAATCACTGAGTGGTCTATGGCACACTAGTAAAACCCTGGTGTTGTTAGCAGTACACACAGCATGAAGGTGTTCCCCAGGCCATATGTTTTATAGCATTGTAAAGTTTGTGTTTTCATGCACTTGTGATAGTAGTGTGGGACTCACTGGAATATTACATTTACACATAATTTGCCGCATATTACAGTTGGCACAGTCCATGAATAAGTACTCCCTCATGTCCTTCACACTCACAGAATAAAACAACAGCAACACAGCCATTGTGTAGGAAGGCATATGTTCATTCATGCAGTGTTTATGCATACATGAGATGGATTCTCTGGGACTGTTTTGGCCTGCGATTGTGAGAGGTCAGTGTGTGTCAGTGTGTGTCCTGTTGACGTATGTCCAAAGGTTGTTCGAGGCACCGTCCATGTGCATGTGTAGTTGTAGGTGTGATTAATGCACAGCAAGCAGGTGGAGAAACAGATGGAGAAGTGTGTGGTTGTGCTGGTGCACAATATTATGAACAACAATCTGTCTTTTTTTTTACCATATGAATTACAACCAAACTCGCATGTTTAATTGGTGAGTTTTACTATATGATGGAAATAAAGATTTTAAAATAGGAGGAGAAATTGCAAACATTAAAGTCCATAACTATTTTCTAACCTTCTTTTCCATGTAGCAGCATTCTAAAAAGTAAGTGAACATATCAATGAATGAGGCAGCAGCTAGTGAAAACATTAGTATTGTAAACATTTCAAATATGTATATTGCACATAGCACAGTTATCTCTTCAACTGTAAAGCTTATTTGAAAGAAAAGCACCAATCTAAAAATGATTGGCTTATTTATTAGAAATATACCTGAGTTTATATCTTCATGGTTTATTGCAATAAAAACTAAATGCAAACTAAAACAGTGTAACGCTACTGTGTAGAATCAGTTTGTAGTAAGTTTACCAGAGCTGTTCACCTTGGGGAGTTTTATTATGATGTAGGCCTACACATTTCATCAATATGGTTGTGATATTAAATCTCCTCACTCACATCTCCAAAAAGTCAGTTGTTTCCCCTAACCCTGTTCAAATATGAGCGCAGCACCCTCCCCCTCCCCCCTCTGCTGAGGCGTCCGCTGGCTTCTCTTGTGGTCACCCCAGTCCGCACGTTCAGCATTCCCAATCTCCCATTATCCTCACCAACCCTCCTTCCCCCCTCCATCCTGCTCTCATTCCTGCACCCCCCCCCCCAACTCATGACACCGCTGCCTCTCGTCCTCTCGCCGCCACTGCTGCTCCCTCTCTCCCTCTGTGTCTCTGTCTCTCTCATTTCTCCTGCCAGTTGATCGGAGCAGTGGCGAGAAGAGGAAGGGACTCGTGCCTGATTTTTAAAGCTCGGCATTCTGTCTCTACGAGCTTTGAGAAAGAGAGCTCTGGTCTCTCCTGCATCTAGGCAAGTAGCAGTATTGTCTGCTGTGGTTGTTTGTGGTGCTGATGGTACGCTGCTCGCTCCATCAAATGAGCCAGTGGTCTGCAGAGGGGTGTTCACGTGCGTGTGTGATGAATTGTGGGGAGAGCAGCACAGACGATTTGACGACCCGTATATAGGCTAAGAGGACGGCTCGAAGGGAGGGGGGGGCTGAAGCCGCGGGGATGGAGATGGAGATGGGGGTGGGGTGGAGTTTGGGTGTGGGAGGGGGGCAAGAAGGGGGGATGGGTGGAGAGGAGAGAGAGAAAGGGAATGGAGAGATGCAGAATACACTCTCACTCACTCAAATCAAAGCTGGCTCTAGCTAGCCTGTCAAGCTAACATAAACATATGTGCACATGTACGACTTGTGTGCTGTATGATCTGCTATGGGCATGGTTTTGCAAGTGTGTGTCTACAGTTTATATGAAAGCAGCATTAGTGGTTATTGCATCCACAGATGCAATCGCATTGTCTCACCTGAACAAAAGAAATACTCTCACTCACTGTGCCATTCCTAAACAGCAGAAGGAGGTAAAACAAGATGGAGAAAGGAAATCGAAGTAAGATTCAGAACTTGATACTCTTTTGGCCTTGTTGACTTTTATCACGCACAAGCAGGTTGTATGTCAGTGCAATGCTCTGTGTACAGTATGTCCCCTGTTTGACATTACACAAGGTACAATATTGTTTTTGTCGAGGCTAGGTGAGCTCATTAGCACGTGCCTTCCCAATGACAGATCCTTCCTGTTATTCCAGTTCCTTCCTGTTATTCCAGTTCTCTGTTGAAATACTCCATCACAAAGCTATCTCCTCTTCGCCCTGCATTGGATTCACCCTGCAGCCACGAGCCACAGATCATCTAGATTTAAGATGCAGTAGTAGTTGATAAATCCATGGACCTGATTTGCTGTTGACCTGAGTGGACGCTGCAAAAGTAAGGAGGCATGCAATGGAGTGATGCAGCTTTATTAGCCTAGGCTACTGATACTGGCTGATATGTGATTGGTTCTCTACATCAATGGTGAAGCATACATTATTACCTTGTTGTTATCAGCTGTCGAAAGATATGTATTTTTTATGTTTGAATTAAAGCAACAGTCAAAAAACGTATATTTACTGTCTTTGCACGAGTTAGATGAGAGGACTGACACCTGTTCTATATGTGTTAAATGTAAGGTTGATCTAAGGGAGGTTTTGTAGGAAACAAAAGGAGCTGAATTCATGCTGGTTGGGAAGCTCTTTGTATAGCTAACGGCATTAAAAGAAGTCAAAGGAATGCTGTCAAACGGAGAGTGAATGATGGGTGGAGTCGCCAAGACCCCCCCCCCCCCCCCCACCTTTGCCCCACCTACACACTCTCTTGAGCACAATGAATTGTTTAGACACACTTGAATACTGACACAGTTGCACACAAATGCAGGATGGTAGGCATGGGATGCATTTACAAATGTGGATGCCTATTTGTGCCTCACACTGGAAATTGTTTAATTCTATCAATACAAATGGCAGCTTTTACAAGGACTTTGCACAAAATGATGCCTTTTAGTCTGAAAATGTACACAATTGAGTGCATGTGATGTCAATACAGGTCAATTCATATAACATTTGGTAATATTAAAGCCTTGACAGTTATCTTTAAATTACAAATCAAAACGAGACTGTAACGATACGTGCTATTAATATTTCGTCTCAAATCGAAACACTTCTCTGTATAAAAAATAAAGTATTTTAAATAATCAAAAGTTGATTCAAAACCTCTCCTTTCATGTCAGATGGAACATTATAACTCAGTTTATTTATTGAATTGTTTAATGCAGGGACGTTGTGTTGGACTTCGATCCTTTTAGCTAGACTTTGTTGTTGGCGACTATAAATGCTGACATGGCAGATAAGAGTGACAACAGTCCTGATCCCATATTGTATACCATCCACTTTACTATACAAATACTATGAGTATTGTACAATAGGTATCCCGTTACAATAAATAGCGGTGCTCTCCGGCACATACTTGAAATGGCTTTGCTGCCAATGTAAGATTTGGAGAGAAAAAAGCTTCACTTGGTCCAAAGAATCAACACTCCAGTTGTGGAGCTGGCTCACCAGCGCCCACATTAGTTTAAGTTCTTCCAGCTGCGTGTTGCACCTCTATTTCATATTCATGTCGAACAAAAATGTCCATCAACACCACACTCAAAGGTCCAACAAATCCAGTTAGCATACTCACATCTTTTATTCATTTTAATGTTTTGAGTTTCTTCTAATAATTCCTGCTAAGAATTAGAGTAAAGTTTGTATTTGGGACACATTTAAGTGGTATCTGACAGAGAATCACACATCACACGACCTTTGACCCTACTCTTTTGCCATGTTCCCACTGCTGTTCCCCAACCCCCTCCTCTAACTTAAGAGCATGACAAAGGAATCCAACACACAGAGTTTTTTCTTTTGCTTGTGCATGCACAGAAGAGTACCAGTTGGTCAGTTCGACTTAGCATATTGTGTTTCTTTTCGGTTAGTGCAAATCCTTTGTTGAATTTTTTTATTTATTTAACCTTTATTTAACCAAATAAAAACATTGAGATAAAATCTCATTTTCAATGCTGACCTGGCCAAGAAGGCAGCAACGTTACACATAACACAAACATATAAAATACAGAGAACATAACCAAGAAAACAAAAGACGAAAAAGCAGTCACTACATTGTGCACATTAGGACAATAAAAAAAGTACACTACTTGTTACTACAAGAGCAGCTGGTGGTGAGGACTTCAGACAACTTCAATTTAAAACATGATATAGAGACAAGTGCCCTCAGTTTAAGGCGTGATTGAAGGTCATTCCATAAATCTTAAGACATCCTTCTTTTGGGATTCTTCCATAGTTTACTCATTCCTAGTGGCATCACAATGGTTCTGTGTGACTATCCACTGATACCCTTTTTCTCTCAGGGATGTAACACTTGTAAAAACTGCTGATGTGGAACTTGTGCACAACTGTTGTCGGACATTCATACAGCTCGAAATGTTCTTGTCCGTGCCCCCTGCCCCGCTCTTCTCCCAGATCTAAACTACTCCACACCTGCCTTCAGGATGTTTCCCCCTGACTCTTGTCTTCTCCCCATGTTGGTCAAGGATGAGTTGTCTGTAACCTGTTTAACACCCAGAGCATGTGTATGAGTTTAAGGACTATCAGTGTCTGGGATGTGGCAAAAATAAGATACAAAGGTGTGGCAAGGGAGACAAAATAAACTGATGGGATCTGTGAGAACAAGAAAGAATGGGGTGAACAGCTAAGATAAGGGGAGGGAGGGAGGGAGTGAGAGAGGGAGAGAAGGAGAAGGGGGAGGTGGGCGGTTGCATGTGGGTGCCTGAGACGGGAGACAGCGGGGCTCAGTCAGTCAGCGAGCGAGAGAGGGAGAGCAGCCCAACATTGGTGTGTGGGTATGAGGCGGAGCGCATTATAAGCCAATGTGTGGATGCTGCTTAGCTTAGCTACCATTAGCTTAGCATCACAAAGCCAAAGCTGGACAGACGCACAGGAGGAGGAAGAGGGAGGGCGAAAAGGAGAAGGAAATGTGCACAGTATTTTTTCTTCCACTCATCCACACCTGATTGGATTTTTTTGTTGTCTCCTGTCGACGTGGTGTTGTTCTGTGGACTGTAAAGGGGAAGGAGAAGAACCCCCTCTGGCAGGTTCCCTAACTGAGGTATTTTGCGTTTTGATATTGAAAAAAAGGCTGGGGGGGTTTGCTTCGATTTAATGGTTGGGGGTTGGGATGGGGAGAGATGGAGAGGCAGGCGGTGAGGATGGCTGTGCATCAGGCGGAAGGCATCAGGAGCAGAGCGAGGGAGAGATGGAGGCACATCGCTGGCAGTAATGGAGGCTGATGTGTTGTGGTCAAACGGAAGCTGTGTGTGTCTGGCTGCGTCTGTCTGTCTCTCTCTCTCTCTCAGGTGTGTGTTTGTCTGTGCCTCGGCTGGATGCCTGCTCGTGAGTGTGTGTGTGTGTGCAAAGTGTCACTTCCCATGTGTGTTTGCAATGTCTGTATTGAGGCTGTTTGATCTGTTGACATGCTTCACCATATTGAAAGCCATAACCTCCAGCAGCAAACCGCTGTCTGTTTGTCTGTCTTGAGCTGCCAGGATGCTAAGATTAGCTTCTGCCTCTCCTTCAGCCTCCCTCTTTCTTTCTCTCCCTTTCCATCCATCTCGTGTCTGGATGACCCCCCCCCCCCCCTCCCTCATCTCCATCCCCTCTCCCTCCCCGCCCCTCTAAACGTATCGTTTGAAAGCTTTTCTTTTTCCGTTTCCATGTTGCTGTAGGTAGGATCTAGCCCATGGTGCTTTTCTTCTGGGTGGAATAAAAAGACAAAGGCCGGCTGTGTGTGTGTGTGTGTGTGTGTGTGTGTGTGTGTGTGTGTGTGTGTGTGTGTGTGCAGGGGGCATTTTCAGGCAGGTTTCTGGCTGATTTAGCTTCACACTGCACTACTAGCCCTTTAGGTTTTTTCTGTTTCTTATCCTAATCTGTCCTCCCTTCCCCCTGTCCCCACTATGGGAATCATTTAGAGCTGATTGTATTGCTTATGAAGGGAAAATATTGAGCTTGGTCCAGAGAAAGGCCTGTTTTGATCTCATTGTGGTGTGTGTATGTGTGTGAATCGTCTCCTCATTGCGAGCCTCTTTCAGTCAGTCGGAGCAGTGAAAACACCCTCTCCCCCCCCCCCCCCGACACAAAACACTCCATCCTAAATGAAAGGCATCCGTTCCAATCATTGGAAAAGAAAGCTAAAACTGCCCCCTCCAGTGTTAAATGCCCTGTCACCACCACATTGGGAGATTTGTGGGGGAAATCAGATGGGATGGTTGAGGTGTCATTGAGGATATCCGATAAGCAGTAACCCCTCCACCCCCCATCACCCCATACCCATTAAATGCAAAGAGGAAGAAAAAAATAGCCAGAATGTAGATAGAAATGTTGAGGACTGGAAAATGCTGGTATCTGCGGCCTGTACTTTTGGTTGGATTAACCCTTTACTGGGACAGATGGCTCTATCCCCCTGCCGAGCTGACAAACCCCAGTCACCCCCCCCCCCCTTCTTAGATTTGTTTGAGTGTGTGTGTGTGTGTAGGCATGCGTTTCACCCCCCAAAAAGAGAATAACTGGCAGGCAAGCTGTGGCAAACATGGTGGATGAATGTGTTTTGGTTTGGTAATATGACGGCAGTCTGCTATGCCTCCCCTTGTGTGTGTTTGTGTGCATACAGACGTGTGTTTTGAAAACCATCCATGAATGAAGACATGCCTCAGTATCTTCTTGGAAAATGTGGACTATAGCTGGCTAGCTTGACATTAGAGCATGTTTATTGTGGAGATTTAGAGAAATGCTTCTGTAATAGCTTCTGCACAACAGTTGGCTCTGTCAATGTTGCCAGATTGTCAAGGCAGAACCATCACCCAGGCTGTGTGTCTATTATCATCCACCAGCTACATACAGTATTCTCTATATGGACACTTATTTTACCAAGGCAGATGTTAAAGTAAACCCAGCAAAACAAGCCAAATGTGGTCATGTTGCGCTGTATGATTTACTGAGAAATGTGGTACGTTGTGATTCTGCTCAGTATATGGTTTGCTTTCTGTGTAGGATAATATAGTAGATGGCAGTCATGCAATGAATTTGACTTGGAAGTGAAATGACAGGATCCTTTGAAGGACATACGGGCTAATTCAATCCACTACTAGGTCTGCCTTTAATGTAACTCAGTCATCACATTTCCTTTCAAAGCAGCATGATTCAGTGCAAGGGGGCCATTTCTTTTTCACTTAATCCAGGCAAGACTAAGGGGGAGCATTTGCTTGCTATATGTCGAGGCACCCATCTTTATTAGAGAGGGAGCCAGAGCTGTTAGCGTGCATATCACATTGGCCCGCTGCTTCACCCCATCGCTCCTCTTTCTCACGTGAGACGTGCACAGACTACGGACAGAGAAAGGAGGGGTGCCTCAGAGAATACTGAAGCAGAATAAGCCAGACTGTATTCTGTCAAACCTGTGTGACCTGACTATTTTAACTGACTAGTGATATAACCGATCAGTTTTGACATAACAATGAAAATGAATTTAACCAATATCAAAGTCTGTTTACAGTAGTGTGGATTTAGTAAGAAGTGACCTTATCTGCCCTTTGTAACCTGCTTCTTCTACCTGGTTGTGGCTAGCAGCTATAAGCTATATTAGCTGATCTTGGCATAACACACAAACTGTCAGGAAGATTCTAGGGCGGGGCTTCGCTTCAAAATCATCAATACCAGTACCAATACCAGAGCTCCTGAAGTCATACTGATACAAATACATCTTTCAATACCTTGGTTTCCCTGTTTCATCAATGCCTATTATGTGAATAGAAGCATGAAGTAAAACATATGTATTTAAACTGTGCCGGACTACACAACACCACATACTGTAAAGTGTATATCTGCTGTGGTAGCTGGCTAGTTAAACCTAGCATTACATCGAATAACACTTGATGTGATTGGCTGCCGTGCTAAAATGTGTTTTTCTTTAGGTCTAGGTTACAAAAAGGTTGTATGCAGGTAGGGTTCAACTGTAGAAGATTTGATACTTGATACGGGTTAAAACCGTGTACTAGTAATAACCAGCCGTAGTTCCATTGTTTTTTTTTATTTATGGAAAAAAAAAGATGATATCTCTGGTTCTACTGCATCCATTTTGATTTCAACATAAGTCCATCCATACAAGTCAATAGTGCTTTAATGGTTTAATTCAGGTTAGGAAATGTATGTACCTTGTAACAGTAGTATACAGCACAGTCAGTATTATTCTCATTAGTGACCGAAAACATGTGGCTTGTGTTTCATAAACAAAGCATTAGAGAATCTTCATTATCCGTCACATCTGGATTTTTAGTATCACTAGTTATTTAAATTACAGCCAAGAAGAATGCAGCTAGAGTTGTTTGCTGTATTTCTGTATTACTTGAAGTCATCAACATCATAGCGGCAAAATGGCATTTTGGGCTTTTGGCAGGACTGAAGTCGGCGGCTTGGGAAAAACCACAGTTGTCCTCCAGTCAAACCCGAAAGCAGGAGAGTTTTGCCCGGCCACACAAGCGGCCGTAACATCTGCCAAACTTACTGGGGTCAGAGAAAACACATATGAGCTGCAGATCAGAGACTGGGTGGAGACGTCTGTGGTAGTAACTTCCTTAATATTCTTTGCATGAGAGAATAAATGAATAGTGGCTTAGAGATGAAATAAAGAGAGTTTGCTGGTGTTACATAATTGAAAGACTGGAACAAATGAGAGGACCAGAAAAACAGGGAACAAACAAAAAATGGAAAGGAGAAGAGTGAATTGGAGAAAAAGCCAGGATGGATGGAGGGGAGGGCAGCAGGCGGGGGGGGGGGGGGGTGCACCCTAAGTTGCCTGTGCTATGCTCTGGGTCATGCTCATGAACATTTTAATCAAGCTTTGCAGATAACAGCTGACCTAGCACATGCATGGAACTCTGTGTTGGTCAACGATTCATGGGTCTTATCCATTGTAGAAAACAAATCCCCTAAAACTGTCGGACATTGTGAGTGTTGCCATTGTTCGCACTACTTAAAATGCACTCTTTCAAATTACTCCTGTACTGAATGACATCAATGGCATCACACAAGCGGAATAAGCATAGCTGTGCCTATTAATAGAACAATTATGATAATGAATCATTGCTAAACACATTTATAATGGCCTACTTCTCACTCGTGGCGCTGATCAGTTCACCATGGTGGATATTTTGAAACAAATCATATTTTCCCCCCCTTGTTTTGTTTGTCTTCTTTTTAATCCTGCATTATGAATTGCCCAATAAATGAAGCCACAATGCTCTGAATAAGAGTCTTTTTTTCACCTACCCGTGCATGCCGTTCCTCTGAACCTGCTGACTTTTGAAGACAATATTTATCTAGGTCACACTGAAGTCTGTGCATCTGTTGGTGTAGTGTGGGCATACTCTGAAGGCCTGCCTCTAATGGGAAGACCGATTGTGATGGAAAACACTGTCTAGATTATTGTGTGTCTGAGATACTGTACAGTTTCCGAATCCAGAGTGAAATTATTTGTCCTTGGAGTGTAAATTAGTTTAAAATGATCAGACACTTTCCGCCACCGTTATAGTTGTCACTGTTTAGCTTATGTAGACACAGAGCCTCTAAGTGTCACAATATTTGGAACAGTGGGTGTGTTTTCTCAAGAGCCTGACAGACTTGTTTGGTTGAGTCACCTCCCTACTTTATGTTAAGTAATTCCAGGTTCAACCGGCTGGGCGACAGGGCACAGAGCACCTCATTTATAGTCTTTAATGATGAGGAACAAACTAAAACTGCATTACAGTCGTTTCAAATGGCACAAGGAATTTCGAGACTACTTGTAACGTCTCAGAAATTATTTTACTGTATAGATAGAAGCTGCACACATGTGCTAGTTTCATGCACAGAAATAGCTGCATTGTGCAAACATTGCACACAATAATGGTCTTTCTTTACTAATGGACAATGACTGGGGCATTTTATGTATTTTCCTCATAGTGATCATGCAGAGAAACAAGAAATGTTGGAAAGGATAGTAAGGGAGTGACATGCAACAAATGGTCAAGGCCAGGGTCTCTCTAATAAAGACATTTTCTTGATAAATCCTAGAAAGACAGACGCCTTAACCATTTATTTCTTTCACTACATTTCTTTGGTATGGTCAGTACAACTCCTTCTCCATGTTCTTATACTTTTAATTATTTCAACTTAACATTTGAGAATGTATCCCTTTGTCAATTCAACATGCCCCAAAGGGCGTCCATAGGTACATCTAGTTGTTTGCATTTTCAGAGCTCGTGGATATTGGCAGAATTTGGTTTTAGGTGGAGTGATCTTTCAGTGATCGTCCCCTTAAATGATGGTGAAGAACAAGGTCCGCTTTCAAATGTTTTGACACATTACATTCACATGGATCTTTATTTTATTTGGTAGCACCAGCATATCGTGATGTTCACTCTTTATTCTCTAAAGCTCTGTTTCTGTTTTGGAATTCTCTAAAAAAAGAAGGAAACCTAGTACCAATATGAAAGTTGTACATCAGTCTGCTTCCCTCTCAAACTCAAAGAAGCGGAGAGATTTCAGAGAGGCGAAGAATTCCAAACTACTCCACAAAACTGGATCCAATGAAGATGTCAAGCAAGATAAGTCCCCGGCCGCCGGCTATAAACCCAAAGTCGTCCAAGGAGTCAAGACTAACGTTGTCCTTGTGGAGGGAATTAAATGTAGGTCACAACTAAAATGCAAGGCCAGGCCTGAGGGATGTGCGAGCCCAGGGTGCTCTGTTGCTCTGGGGGAACGCAAGCGTAGGAAATGCACAGATTCTTCACACGTGGTTATTTTTAGAAGCTCTGTAGGGTTGTGACTGCCTTCATGCCTGTACAGCCTCCTTTCACAGTTTTTATTTGTTTTGATGCCATCTCGTTAAAAAAAAGATGACTTATTTTATTGCCATGTGTTTCCCTCTGTCATTTAACCTCAGTTGATCTTCCTCGACATTTCATTAAATGTTTGCTTTTCTGCCTGTCCTCATGAAAACTCTAGTGCAGTTGAGGTGATCATGATGTATCTCTCAGTCTCTCATCTAATTGACAAAGATGTTTCAGGGAAGCATAATTGAATAATGTAGTAATTTGGGTCTTTCATAAAACATCATTGTTCAAATCTTATGTTCCTCTGCCCTCACAAATGTCTGCAACCTAAGTCTATCATGCCACAAAAAGGGTAGATGCTCCCTTAAAATAGTCTGGCAATTAAATATAGATGAGGTGCTTGGATGTTTCTGCCAATGAGCATTCGTTGTGTTTGAAGAGGTGAGGATCTTCCATATATTAAGTGCACTAAAGCAGTCTGTATTGTTTTACGGTGTTTAATATCATGAGGTCTATTTCTGCATTTGCATGTGGGTGGTTTGTTCCGTACAAGACATACACACACTCTTACCTATAATGTATTCCAATTAAGTTAGACTGAGAGGCGCACTATTGTTCAGCACTGGCTCGAGAGGTGACCCATGGTTACAATACACAGTGAATGAAGGAAATGAATGTCTCGGCTTGCATTTAAGGCGAAGGCTTTCTGGCAGAACTAGTTGTAGATATAGATCATTATCATAGATTTGTTATCATTAGTCGACTTGATAACTAACTGACTGGAAAAACGAGCTATTTACGATCAATGTTGGCATGCGTCATTCAATATGGCAATCCCCATTGTTGTCCTTGAACCTAGATATGAACCTTAAACACCTCCCAGATGATGGAGAGCTGACAGAAAGGAGACATTGGGTATTGATCCTCTGTGAGCTGAGTGACGGTGTAGACCAGCCGGGAAGGCCAAGGTCACAGCGAGGGTTGTGACCAGTTGCTGTCATGTATTGATCGTGGTTTGAAAGACATCATGGTGTAACCGGATGCTCTCTGTGGTTGATCAGCCCAATCCTGAGATACTGTGTGTTGGGGGGTGGCATTTTTGATTGGCAGCACCAAGGTCACGGGTACGCTATATAAAGTGGTCGCTATAAGATTTTGAAATGTTTTGAATATGTCTGCAATAGAGATGATCCGATCACGTGATCGGGGATCGGAGCCGATCACGTGATTTTCAAAAGATTGGAATCGGGAGAAAAAAATCGGGGATCGGGATATATATATATATTTTTTTATACATTTTTTTTTTTTTTTATTTAATGTTACAAAACAAAAATGACCATGTTCACGTCTTAAAGTCATCCTGAGGCCTTAGTTTTGGTTTAAAATTACACAACATCATGTAAGTGTTGCTTCTTTTGGGCTTGTTTTCATAGACCTGGTTGCTTATTTCTCTCAAATCTGGCAACAGAGTGGGCGCAGTGTCTAATAGTAGCAGTAAGCTAACGAGAGGCTACGTTCAGCTGGTGACTCGGGAGTCAGGACAGAGAAAATGTCAGGAGTTTGGAAGTATTATAAAATTGAAAGCGAAGGCAGTGTAACAGCCAGATGCAATGTTTGCAAGGCGGAGGTTCCGCGTGGTGGAAAGAACAGAGCTACGTTCAACACGACCAATCTAATACGCCACCTGAGAAACAAACACCAACAACAACACGACGAGTACACAGCGGCCACTCAGGTAACGGCACTGAAACAACCAACACTTTCAGAGACTTTTAAAAGGAAAGAGAAACTGCCCCAGAACAGTGAAAAGGCCAAAAAAAGAACAGCCAAGATAGCTGAATTCATCGCGTTGGATGACCAGCCGTTATCTGTTACCTTTTTTTTCTCTTAATGCATTGCATAAAGATCGGGAAAAATCGGTATCGGCAGATTGTCAAAATCAAATGATCGGAATCGGATCGGGAGCAAAAAAAGGTGACCGGGACATCCCTAGTCTGCAATAATGTTTCATAAAAATGAGAAACTTAATGTAGGGTTGCATGTTACCAGTCTAACAGTCATTTTGATATATCCATTTAATTAGTGTGTTTAAAGTTGCATAAATCAATGTATGACCGCTAAACGCCATAAAAACTCGCGGACTCAAAGCACTGAAATATAATCCGAAATATAATGTTTGCCAGGTGGTTATGGCACCTTCGTGGAGCAACTTAAGCATCCCATTGAGAAATGTATTTCAACCACAGCTTTAAATGCGTGTCTTATATAAACACCACCATTAAGCTTTCAGGGTATTAAATAGTTTCACTGATGGCTGGTTTACTTTGGCTCCATGCTGGTTTTCTGCTGGACAGGTTGTCTGCTTGCTTGATCTTTTGTTGTTGTTACGCCTCTGAGACTATATTCTAAATACTGAAAAAGAACAATTAACAATGAGTTGCAAAGAGGGCTGTAGTGCTGTGAACTTATTTTCTTCGAGATCTTGAATACTCCACAGGAATTAGTTTGAATTAACTTTTGTGTTGATAATGTCACTGAATGGAGCTTTGAATGCATGTAATCACTTTTGCTCATTTATCAGTTTATTCATTTGCAGCCTTAGTTGATATTTCAAAAAATAAATGTCCAGATGCCTGGTCTGTGATGGCGTCCCCATTAGTACCTATACTTCATATGTGCAGTAGCGCTACGTGTGAAAACGCTTGGTGAGGTTGGATATTGATCAGCGGGTCTGAAACGGCTGATAACTGGGAGGCTGTGGCTCAGTGGATTAGTGCGCTGATCTTCGAATCAGAGGATAACAAGTTCGAATCCCACTGCAGTCAGCATGTCGTTGTGTCCCTGGGCAAGACACTTCACCCCAAATTGCTCCTGTGGGGATTGCCCACAGTATTGAGTATGTAAGTCGCTTTGGATAAAAGCGTCTAACAAGTGACATGTCATGTAATGTAATAACTACAACTCTGTAGACTAGACGTATGATCATCCACCATTTATGATTATATTTAACACTATTATTGCATTCTGTATCTCCTCTTGAACATGGTTACATACTTTCGTAACTGATGCTACACAAGTGATTGAATGCCAATGCTTGTGGATGTGCTCCATGACATTATTCTGTGAAGAGAAAAGAGGCTATGTGTTAGCCAGATTCTTCTTTATAAAAAAAGCAGAATATTGAGTTATAATTGTTCAATCTGGTGTGTGCATAGGTCTGTTTGGTTATACTGTATCCCCATAGTGTCATTTCATACCATTTAATGAAGGTTAACACGGTACATGCCTACCAGTTGTGGATAAATGGCACTGCGCTCTGGACATTCTCAGAGGCTTCGGTTTTCTCAACATATGTGTCCTGCTGCCTTTGGATGCTGCAGGGATTGGATGAACTGAAGGGGGAAATGCTTTTAAAAGGGCTGTAGAAAGCAGAAACTGTAAGAATTCCCCGCATTAATTCATAGATCAATGCTCACTGATTTACTGACATTTCAGCCAGGAAAGCGGATGACTGGGGTCAGGGAGTTCAGAAGCTTAGCAGCCTGGAGGAAAATGCTGTTATTCTGCCTTTGTGTTGTCACTGGGGGAGTATGGACCCTACTACATGGAGGAGGAATCTATACATTGTAAGAAGGATTTGAGGAATCCTTGAAAATACAGGAAGCTTTGTGAATGCAGAGAACTGAAGTATGCTCTCTGTTGTGCTCATATTGTGGTCTGATGTGTGGCTGGCCCTGTACCAGATATTGAGAAAGTGACATTTTTATGGTGCCTCTGAATGTACTCGGAGATTAGGTTTGGGATTCTTGCCTTTATCAGCCGCTGTAACTTGAACCAGGGAGTATGGGATGAATAAATCCAGGTAAAATCCTTAGTAAGGTCCCCGGAGTGGGGTTTTATCAGGATGGCCCTTGTTAAAGTCAACTGTCATCTATTTCGTTTTAATCCCCTTAAGAGACAAGTTATTATGAATGCCCTCTAGATACCCCTTCCACGACTTCTGATAGGGCCAATAACACCATGAATAGCAATGGGATTGGCATGTCGGTATTGTAAATGTTGACTGTGGAGTTAATTTTGAATGGGTTAGGGTTAGGCAGTCATTTTCTGGACCCTACTCCTGTTGGGTCTTTAGGCCTGAAATGGTTGTAGCAGCTTGGTCAGGTTCAGAAAAAAACACCTGTGGAACACCACATGTTACAAACATCCTTAAAGGGTATACTTGTATCATTGTGCTAATTTTGCTTTGCAAGCGTTGAGCCAGAGGAGAAAATGCTTGTTGATGATCTTTCTAAATTGGGCAAATCCAGCTTTTGCTGCCTGAAAAGAGTTCATCTCCATGTCTTACATTTTAATGAGCCTTTAAACTGAACTTCACGCCTCATGTTATCTGGTGTCCTTAGTCTGAGGTAGCGACGACCAATATATCGATATTGTAATGTGAGATCGAAATCGTAGTATGGTGTTGTCTCTTGCTAGCTTTAAAGGCTACATAGTGGTGTTGTGTAATTTACGGAAAATATCAGAAAATCTTCAGGTTATCCATTTTCATAATACCCACATATCTGTTTATTATTCATGAAAAATGTCATTGCGTAAGTATTTGTGAAAGCAGTATTGGTATACCTTTTTTGACCCAATTTCAATATTGAGGTATTTGGTTAAAAATGCTTAATTTTCCCCATTTCACCCAGCCCTACCCTGTTGCAACACAACAATGCAGTCGTTGTGTTTTTCTAAAGTGCTTTGTCGGAAAGTGCCTTTACACTTAATGTGTTTCTGGAGACTCATTCAAAAACATTTCCTACTCCCCGAGTGTCTATGTTAGCGCATTAATACTTGATTATCTAACTGTCTGACCAAACAATGAGGGACATTAAGAGAACAACATAAAGGTGACATTCAGAATAAAGGTAAAACAATGACTATTATAAAAGGTAGAAGTGGTAACACTGATTCTGTTTTTGTGGTATGTCTAAACTGGTATCCCTTCTTATAGTTATCAGGGCTTGTGTTGCTGTAGATACAGTGCAGAGGTGCTGAGCCCTAAATCTCATTGTGGGTTGCTAATCTGATCACCATAGGTGGTTCACAGCATAGACAGGACAATTCTCCCACTGTGGCTGTTATGGTAATGAAAAGTGTGTGTGTGTGTGTGTGTGTGTGTGTGTGTGTGTGTGTGTGTGTGTGTGTGTGTGTGTGTGTGTGTGTGTGTGTGTGTGTGTGTGTGTGTGTGTGTGTGTGTGTGTGTGTGTGTGTGTGTGTGTGTGTGTGTGTGTGTGTGTGTGTGTGGTGTGTGTGTGTGTGTGTGTGTGTGTGTGTGTGTGTGTGTGTGTGTGTGTGTGTGTGTGTGTGGTGTGTGTGTGTGTGTGTGTGTGTGTGTGTGTGTGTGTGTGTGTGTGTGTGTGTGTGTGTGTGTGTGTGTGTGTGTGTGTGTGTGTGTGTGTGTGTGTGTGTGTGTGTCCATTAAGTGATTACCCACAGCCCCTGTTTAGCCCCAGACCGTGCCATTTGGTGGCCATGCACCTCCTCTCCATTGAGTGTGTGTGCTGCATGACAGTGGGTGGAACAGCTGTTGATTATAACATGAGGTGTTTCCTTCCTAACCCTTTTTGTACCATTACAAGCCAAAGCATGTTTGCGATTCACACACACACACGAGCCATGTCACCCCTCTGGGACTGTTAATAGTGTCGGAGTCAACCCGCTGCTGAATGCCAGAGGGGAGAGGTGGCTCCGCACTGCGCCCTCATCTATGTGAAGGAAAGGAATATACATAAATATAGGCAGGGGGACAGACAATTATTATTTACGTTAAGACAACTATACTAAAATCCCATTAAAAAGCAGTTTAACTTTATCTTTGGACATTTTAACAGGCTATACATTCTTGCACCTAACCCTCACCCAATAAGAATTCATATTTTACATATCACTGTGTCTCGGTCTTGCTTTTCCCCCCAAACAGATATTTGTATCTGCTGTTTCGAGGGCTCAGCCCAACATAATTCTGGCCTTTAGCCTGTACTCTTAATTAAAGGCTGCTGTTTCACTGCAGATTTAAATCTTAAGTGTTAAAATATGCCTGATTAGTATGCTACAGTCCTGACATCTTTACAATATGCTTAATTTAATTCGGCAGTAGAGTTCTGCACCCTGCCTCCCAACTGTCTGTTAGACATCTATAGAGAATCAAATAATGCTATAGACTAATTGGCTGGCTGGTTAAAATGTTCAACTGCATTCACAGAAAAGTTAAGCTTTGAATATGTTTCTGTGCCGCATAGGGGGCGGACGAAATAACATGAACACCTGCACAATATATTATGATGTAGTAAAACATTAAGCCTTACAATAAATACCTGCTGTTTAAAGTGGCATGAAGTTTGGTGCAAAAGACTACAATTGAGGCATTCAGGCAAACAGTTCAGTTCTGGTGTGAACTTTGGGATTTTAGCCTTTGCAGGCACACAAACCTATATAAAACACCACAGGAATGACATTTGAGTGTTTTGAACGAAGGTGTTTAAGGTGCCGTTTACACGACAATGCAAACTGTTGTATCCGCTACTTTTCTCTTTCGTATAGCCCGTTCTTCCACACGAGGCCGTAACGGAAACGCTGAAACGGACCCCGCAAACGATAACTGGTCCCAAGGTGGATAGATCTGTAAACGGAATGCTCTGGGGGGCCAAACGGCTCTGTGTGTACGCCCTATACGATCATTTCCTGATAACGATGAAGCCATAGCCCCGCCTCTCCCCACCTCTGCTGCTCACTGCTGTAGCATGGTCAGTAGCAGTAGCTACTGTCAGTAGCTACTGACCATGCTACAGATGTTAGTGCAAAATCTACAGCTCCTCTACCACAACCATCAGCAACAAGTGGACATGTTGCTAAATCCACCACGGGGCATAAACAGAAGGGCAACCATGGCAACCATGCTCGGGGGGTCTTCTTCGCTGCTTTTGGTGTATTTTGTGGCTGAAGTACAGCGCTACTTACAGGCCCGGCATATGTACTACAGCGTCTCCAGCGCTCCCGAGTGGTCTCGTGTGAACGGAATACTTTTTTGATATCGTATTCGGTTCGTTTGCGTTTCGTATGCGTTTGCGTGTACATTTTCAAACCTTTATTTATCCAGATTGTCCCTTGAGATCATAGATCTCTTTTTCAAGGGAGACCTGCAAATGGGGTCTAACAGAGTTTGTAGATGATTTGCCTAAATGATATACTACTATGGCAACACAAAAGAAAGATGTGATTTAAGGTTGAACTCTTAATGTAAACTCACAGTAAACAATGAAGTCGCTGCTTAATAAGCAATGCCTTTACAGGGTTCCCGCGGGGTCTTAAAAAGTCTTAAATTTGATAATCTGAATTTAAGGCCTTAAAAAGGTCTTAAATATGACCAAAAAAATAAGAAAGGTCTTAAATATGATTTAGAAGGTCTTAAAAATGATGGGATTTGAAAGGTACTTCTGTGTTGCGATCGCGTCTAAAATGTGTTTTGGGGGAAATGTCCGGGCTGCAAAGTAACCAGTACGGTAAGAGCCTTTCAGTTCCCCCCAACAATCTGTATTGAAATAAATCAACATGGAACCAGTCATCACTAACTTTGTTTCCCCCGGCCCCTTATCGGAGAACACCCAGCTAGTAACCTAGCAACCAAGCTTCAGCTAGCGGCAGTCAGAAACTCATGTATCTTCAAATCTACTTACAAATAAATATGGGGAAGTGTAAGTTCAACCGTATTTGGTTGGAAAACATCGAATTTAGTGCTTGGTTGAAATCAGTGGAGGGAACGTGTTTGAAGCCCGCTGCACCTTTTGCAAAATACATTTGCGTTTGTTTTGCTAATGTAGCGTTAGCTAGTGCAGCGTTAGCTAGTGCAGCAGCTCCCGCAACAACACCGGGGGACCTACGGGCGACGTTTGGGTCTACGTCAACCCTAAAAGCGGAGGTGCTGTAGACGCTAAATACCGTAGTTAAACACCAATCATACAACAGCAACGATGAAAGATTGTAGCCAAGGCAGCAGAGCTCTGAATATAGCTCTTGTCACTCTCTCTCTCTCTCTCTCTCTCTCTCTCTCTCTCTCACACACACACACACACACACACACACACACACACACACACACACACACACACACACACACACACACACGGGCTGCTCGATTATGGCAAAAATCATAATCACGATTATTTTTGTCAATAATTGATATCACGATTATTAAATACGATTATTCATTGACTTTGAAAACATCCATTTATTGAACTTTAAAACAAATAATTATTTGAACAGTATCTTTTTAACTGTTGATTACCCTGAACGTATAATTCAACTGAAAAACCAATACAAAAATAAATGATACATTTAAATAAATAATATCAGAATAATAAATACCAATAAACAAGATCAACAAATATTTTGGAGCGCACTTCCACAAGCTACTAAACATATATAAATATGATAAATAAAAATAAATTAGACTAAAATGTATTAGATCAAATATGTTCTAGTAGTGCACTGTCACAACCTAGCAAAGCAAAATAATCGTTTTTTTCGATTATGTTGTTTTCGTAATTGTGGCAGGCCAAAATCGTAATTGTGATTAAATACGATTAATTGCACAGCCCTAACACACACACACACACTTTTTTGTCTAACACGCTAACACAGTTCTGTACTGTTATGCTGTTATGTTCAGTCATTGTTCTTATGTTGAACATGAATACATTTACTTTGTAAGTAATTATGGGACATATTTCTTCTTTCATAGCAATTTTCCTTCATACTTGCCGTGAAATAGGTCTTAAATTCTATTCAAAGTGGTCTTAAAAAGGTCTTAAAATGTCTTAAATTTGAGTTGGCAAAACCTGCAGGAACCCTGTTTAATGCTCAGCCCTGAAAGCAAGCTATATAAACAGATTGATCAGAATACTAACTTATTTAGACCACTGTCACTGTCAAGATTAATGCAGTCCGTGAAATCCTGATCACTCTAAATGTTTTTCTCACTCTCTCCATTCTTGAAGCCTTTTCCCACTCTCATTTTTCCCGTGCATGCATCATTTATGCTTCCTCGTACGGACCAGGCCTGCGAGTCATGCCTCTCTGGTGCTTCATATTTCTGTCATGGAATTGAAAAGGGTGTTGTGAAGCCAGAGGAGACCATGTAAAGGACTGCATCATCACTGGAGGAAACACTTCCCCTCATAGCTTCCCCACATCCCTCTCGCTCTCTCTATCCTTCCTCTGTTGTCCCTGGCAACAGCAGAGACCCAGTGGCACGATGCATGAAGACACAGAAATTACTTATTTCCTTTGTTGCTCTATTTTTTTTAAAGAACATACAGTCGTGGTGCATTTATTATTGTGTCTTATACAGTAACAGGCTGGTGGTACATTTGCTGTTTGTTTTTGGGCGTGTGAATGTATTTTGCTGCAGCAGTAGTGACTCTAAGCTCCCTGCTCACAGTACGACTAGCAACTCTCGTTTCCTTGATCATCCTCCTGAATTGCTAATGACGATTTTTTTTATCACACAACGCCCACCCACCAATCTCAGCTGGTGAAGATGTTGAAGCCGTTAAGCCGTGAGCCAGCCAGCTTTAGACGAACACCCTCACAGCAAATCTTCAAGGCTTTTCATTGTGTGTGCCAGTAGCTGGATTATGCTAACACTTAGCTTTGGAAGTCTGACTCCTTCTCTGTCTTCCTCTGCATTTTAGTAGTGGTGTTGCTCCAATCCCAACTGTAGGCAGAAGTGTCTTTGCACAAGTCCCAACCTGCTTTTATTTCTCACTCACAGCTCGGTCAATGGAGCTTTTGTTTTGGCTTGGTATTGAATTAATGAGGCCTATAGCGATGACCGTTTCTCACACCTGGGTATGAGCCAATGCTTTTCCATCGCTTTTTGAAACACAGGTCACAATTCCACTTCCTGTTTGGCTTTCTAAGAGCAGCAGTGTCTAATTGGAGTCCAATCAATGGCCACTTTTGTGTGGGAAGCAAACTGACTGTCGGCTGAGGACTCTCCAAGGTTGACGTCCTGTAAAAGGCTCGGTGCCTGGGAATGAGCGCACTATTTGTTTGAAAGACTTCAGGGTGGGATTTGATTGACTATAGGTCAATGTCCTCCCACTGAATGAGTGTCTGCTCACAAATAGTGGAAGTAAAGTTTGAATGCTAGTGGTGAACAGGAAGAAATGACATTTTCTTTATCCACGTTCAGTAGCTTTTAGCAGAGATACCATAAAAGAAGTGTGTGATTGTAAAAGTTGGAGGATTGGTCTGATCCATTGAACTGGAGACTATTTTGTGTGAGAGATTCTGTGTTTCTGTGTTTGTTTCTACATGTTCTTTTCTGCTTGCATAGAGTAAGGACCTACACATGTGTGATTTATTACCGGTGTCACTGAGCGTGGCTGCAGTAGGAGCCTCTCCCCCTTATCCCCACACATCTATTTTTACCAGCTTATTGCCTACCAACCCACAGGAGACGGAGTGATTGGGAGATAAGACGGATAAATCAGGAGAGGGAAGGCAACGGAAGGTAGCAAAGAAGGGAAAGCCCTCTGATGTCGGGAAACACATGTCTGTCAGAATAAGATGAGAAAGATTATTTGCCATGAGCCGTTGATGCTTGCATTTATTGCATTTTTCAAGCCGGACACAAAAAGGCTGCACAATATGAGGAAAATATGCTATAACATTGTTGAATATCGTGATAGTCCATTATAACAATGAATAAACAGCTATGTATGTACAATTCGTTTAGTCATACTGTTGCTTTCATTAAAAAAACAACAAATTCCAAGATCAATGGGAGGCTGTGGCTCAGTGGGTAGTGTGCTGGACTTCAAATCAGGGGGTAGCAAGTTCGAGTCCCACTGCAGTCAGCATGTCGTTGTGTCCCTGGGCAAGACACTTCACCTCAAATTGCTCCTGTGGGGATTGTCCACAGTACTGAATGGATGTAAGTCGCTATGGATAAAAGCGTCTAACAAATGACATGTAATCAATTTTAAAAAAAAAACATTTGAACACTTAAATGAAGACAAAATAATCAACAGTTCCTAGTGAGACTTCCTTTCAAAGAACTAAAATAATCCCTCTCTGTATGTGCGATGTGTGCAAGTTGACATTGCAAGTATGATAACAAAATACATATATATATATATATATATTGTGCAGCCCTTGTCAGACAATAATGTGGAAATGTGCACTGGTGAGACAAACATTAAATGATTGAACAGAGCAAAGGAAGTAGAGAAAAAGGCATCATGACTTCAATCGTCAGTTAATTTAGCAGTGGTGTAATCTCACTATTGTCTCAGCTGAAAAGCTGTTTACCGTTGACGCAACACCGGCCAACTGTCAGCAGTCATTTAAGACGGTGCTCGATCTCACAGGCTACATGCCAAACGACACACACACACACACACACACACACACACACACACACACACACACACACACACACACACACACACACACACACACACACACACACACACACACACACACACAGTCACTCCCTTTTTTCCTTCACATATGGCAGGATCCCACTTGCTACTACGATACCTCACACTCTTCCCCCAGTGTGAAAGAAAATCATAGCAAACAATAACGTTAGTTTTACCACTATTAAAATGGATCATTTATATAGCATTTTAAATACAATATCCCTGACATGTTGTATGTGTAAGGATAAATGGCTGCTAAACCAGTTTTCCGATGATGTATTGAAATAAATATGTGTCAGGAAAAGGGAGTGACTTCTAAGATAAAAGCCGTGCTTCAGTGAATTTTTACACGCCCGCTCCAACTGTCACCCTCCTCCGTATTGCTGGATATTCATTCTATTTGGCTAACTCCGACCCTGTCTCTGATTTGTTGTTCAGGTACAACCCGCGGCCCACGTGACGGAGAAGTTTCTGGCGTGGACTACAACTTCCTCTCAATAGAGGATTTCCTGGAGTTGGAGAAGAGTGGGACCCTTTTGGAGATTGGAACGTATGATGGTGAGTTAAAATATATCACACACTTGCCTGGGTGTATTGTATGCAACTTCAGAGTATGAAACCGTGTAGGGGGGTTAATCGTTTTTATAGGTTTCCAATATCTAGAAAGTCAACAGCAAACATCAGTGGATTAATGTCCTAGGACTCTGTTACGTTATTCCATTCAAACCAACATAATCTGTCAATGACGTAAATCCACACTTTTAGTAGCTGAACGTAGGAGTCAATGCTAACTTTGTTAACAAAAACTATGACTTAGTTATGCTGGTCACTGACCTTATTTGCCATGACTAATGACAAGACGCTCACGACTTGGCACCGTCGTCATTAAACACTCGCTGTGTTTAACACAAGTAGGAGTTCAATGATGCTACTATTACTCTTGTTCTTTGTGCGTCAATCAGTGAACATGATTAAAGTGTCTAATGTCATGATGTTAGACAGGTAAGCCAGCTTGCATGGCAGATAATAACCAAGTCCCTCTGTACTTTCAACCAGGGTTTAAACTCACCCTCCCCATGTTACATTGTCAGAACGTGTGCCTGTTGTGTCCGGCTGCTGGACAGGTGCAGCTGCCGGCACAGCAGGAGGCACAGTGACTTCCCTCTGCCTCGCGCCGGTGCTCAAATCATGGCCGCCTCCGCTACTGTCAAGTTTTGATGTCAGTCCCTTTGAGTCAAAGAGCACATTTTTACTGGATTTTGTTTGAGTTGACATTTAACAATCACATTGGATAAAATCCATTGCTGAACAAACACTACATCATAGGGCAATGCTTTAGAAGGACATGTTTTTCTCAAATTGAAAAGTTCAAATTCTCCTGCTTGTTTGGTATGCACCGCTATTGCTATCACTCTGCTCAGTGTATATGTAGGTCAGAGAGCTTTCAGCAACATGTTTACCTGCTACAGTATCTGGAGCGGTTGTTGAAAGCAAATCGTAGACATATTGGAACACACTAAAGTAGACGAGACAAGTTGGTTTGAAAATTGAAAGAGTTGCCGTCAAAATCTTGGTACACTTTGTGTTTCACGTAAGGAAAATAGCAGTTGTATATTAACAAAATATTGAAGTGGCGGGTGTGATATAGATCTGCTGGGCATTTGGCAGTGTTAGTGTTTGGTTGATTTGTTCTGGGTCAGCATAGACACACAGCCAGCCTTTCACATCAGGTCTAGGGTCTTTGGGGTCGTAATGAGTGATTTGCAGTTGCCTTGCGACACTGTAATCGAACGCACATCACAAATGTACACACTTGTCAAGTAAGTTCTCCTTTCTAGCTGCCAGAACTAAAATAATTTGCATGTGTTGGTGGATACATTTGTCATGTGTTAGATGTCTAGTTTCATAATATTTTCCAAGATCAATGCTCACCCTTTCTACTAGCCAGGAACTTTCCAGGAATAAAAACATTTTAATTGATTTAAGGAGTTTGTTCCTGATGCCCCTGTAAACTGTCTCTGAACATTAGACATTCAAATCAAAGCAAACTTATGATTTTGTTTCTAACAAGTTAACACCGATAAAGCATTTGTTCAGAACGATGCTACAGTTTATCACACAGTGGGATGAAAGGTAGGGTTCTCCATTAAAAAAAACAAACACCAAAAGCAAATTTGATAAGGAAGTGAAGAAGTTTTGAAAACCTCCTGGAGACAACAAAGTAAAGAAAAGTAATAAGTTCAGTGATCATGACACATTGGAAACACAGCATGCGTCACACTCGGCAAACAACACTTTGCTGATAAACCAAAGTCATCACTGAGAGGACTGTAAACAACAACACGACCATGTCCCCCCGCCATTCAGTCAGATAATGTTTAATTAAGTGTCTGCTGTGTCCACTTTGCTTGCTCACTGTTCCATAACAATGGATTTCCCTCTGAAGGCAAGAGAGGCAAACAAGCCCAGTGACTTCCTGACTGGCAGCTAGCTCACTCACTCCCACTGAGGACCATATGGAGAAAATCAGAAGCTTTCACATTATCTTTCTGTCACTTTAAAGTATTTTAAAAAGACGCGCAATTCTGGTATTTTCTGCAGCTTTGGCTGGATGTGTATTGTCCGGTAAAACTTTGGGGATATTTAAATTATTACTCATTTAATTTAGTTTGTAAGATTAATATATGTTTTGGTGACACAAAATGTCACTTTGGTTTATATTAAGTTGTGACTGAAATTATCAACAACCATGTTCATGATCTTGTTTTACCTTATAGACTATAAACGTTAAACTATGAAATAAATATATACAAGCCTAAATGTACGTTTTCAACATTAAAGAAATGACTTATTTTTGGGTCCAGAATTACACCAATACCATTTTAGGCACATGCTAAATATTTAAACAGGTTTTATCATTACAAACCTGTTCAAAATGTGCTTATAAACCTTTTTTCATGGCTAAAATGGCTGTTGTTGTTATCAATTACCCCTGTGCTTTTCCTGTAATGACATGCCAAAATGTCTATTTCCCAGTACATCCGAGTATGTTGTTTTTTTCTCCTGCCTTTATCTTTTGGATGCTAATGCTGTTAAGATGAAGGCTTTATATTTGTCTTTATATTCTGATTCTCAGATGGTACAGTCTGCTGAGGTCTCTCTGTTCTAACTTTGGATGAGAATGACTCAGTTTATGTAAAAAAAACAGTTCTGCATGTTTTGTTCTCTCGCCTTTGAAACTGTCAGTTTGAAATGTGGTACAGGCACTGAAGGACAATCTGTCTGGAAAATGCTTTACTAAATGTCAACTTTCAGGAAAACTACTACTGTTCTTGGTAACCGAATAGAAATCAACTCTCACAAAATATCCACTTTCATTGGTTATAAGGGAGGAAAAATCATGTGGGAAGTGTTGTTGCGTAAAACATTATTAGTTTGTGATGAGTTAAAGGGGACCTATCATGCAAAATGCACTTTTGTACGTCTTTTATACATGAATATGTGTCCCCGGTGTTCCAGGGAACTCACCAAGTGTCAGAAAACACAACCCTCTCTATTTTCCTCCATACCCAATTCTCTAAAAAAGGGGCTGCAACGGATCTGATAAAAACTGATCCAGATTTGAACACTGTCCTGACGTCAGGACGGTGGCGCTACGGCTATTGGGCCAACTCCACCAATCAGGAGGAGACAACCACGGCATTGCCGTTCGAAAGCGCTGGAGACGTTGTAGTACATATGCCAGGCCTCTCGATGGTGCTGTTGCTCACAGAATCAACCCTTGCAAAAACAGAGCTAACATTTTTCAAATTGAGCGAAATGAGGCATGGCTAAAATGCATGATCTGTTTGGTATTCTTTTTTAAAAAAAGTATAAATATGGCTTATACTGTATAGGTATGGTCCTACACTATATTATTCAAATATAGCATGATAGGTCCACTTTAAAACAAAGTAGTTTACCTTTTACAAACTTTACCTAGGTCAAACAAGAAAAATATTTAGCTTTGCTTCAGATATTCAAATGTTCCTCACACAAACCTGCTCTCTCCCCCTCCAACACACACACACACACACACAACTCTTTGACCCCTCGGACTCAAAAAACCCTCTTTTTTTCCGTCTTTTTTAATCCATTCGTCCTTCTCTCGTTGCCTAGGTAACTATTATGGGACGCCCAAGCCACCGGTGCAGCCCCCCGGTGGGAAAGTGATTAGCGGTAGCGGTAGCGGCGGTGATGCCCCACTGCCAGACGGGCTCAGCGGTAGCCTGCCGGGCTCTGAGCACTCCACTCCCCGACGCTCCAAGTCCTACAATGACATGCAAAATGCTGGAATAGGGCCTGGAGAGCGGCAGCAGCAGGAGGACGACGAGGACCTCCCGGACATGAACAGCAGCTTTACAGGTACGTACCGGGGCAGGAGGACGGGGGAGAAGAAGAGAGGGAATAGTTTGTGGATAGACAATGATCACAGGACTGCATGTCTTATCAGTTCCAGCTAATGCTTGAGTGTCAAGAATCATTACATTTAGACATTGTGTAGTTGAGAATGTCAGAGGTGAAATAAAGAGACCATGCTTGGTGGTTCAACATGATGTAAAGTCATGATAGTAGAAAGTGGAATCTTGGTTGTTTCAATTTTTATTTTGAATACTTCGGGTATGATTCCAATATATGAATCATCAAGTTGCAGTGTGGGAAATGTGGGATCCAGTGTTTTCAAACTTGACCCGTGGTAGGGACTCATGTCAGAATCTCAGCCCCCTTTTTTCTTTATAAATGTATTTCTCTCAGTTCCCAGACTCTATACAGGTGCTATACTGAATATCTTGAATTCCCCTTTACATAAATACCATTAGGTCTTTTATAAAGTTGGTAAGACGAAACAAGGGGGACGACTGAGATGGACATTTGTCCTCAATTTAAACTAAACAACTCATTACTGTGAACATCTTTTACAGGTAAATCAATAATCAGAGCAAGCCTTCACTACCAAAACTAATTAAAAGATAGACAGAGATTGATCACACAGGAGTGAAATGCAATGTGAATGCTAAACCTCACAAAAACAGTTGATTTGAAGTCTGTGCTCTGGGCTGAACACTCCCTCTCTCTGGCTGCTTGGTTGAGCACAGATGTGTTGTTTCTCTGTTGAGCAGTTTCACACAGTGAGTACAGAGCTGAGGTCCAACAACAAACGGTCACTCAAGGAACATTTGAAACACATTCTGGATCCAGGTGTCAATAGTAGTCAGTCTCCAATGGATTATCTACTGTATGATTTTCATTTATTTGGATACAAAACACCAAACCGGAACAGGCCTCAAGGCTGATGCTATTCTCCAAACTAAATTACATTTGGCATCCTCACAAAGGCAACAGCCAATATGAAGTGCCACGTTTGGCAAACACTACAGGCTAGCTGGATTCACTTTCTCCATTTTTTCAACCTTCTCAAAAATGTTGCTTGTACCTATCAATTGCTTTCCACTTATTCTGGGTTTATTATCATTTTTCTTCTACTAGCTGTAGTACTCCATGTTTTGCAGAACTTACATCATGACTCACAAGCTTCTGTAGCCGGTGTGGACTCCTTTTTAACAAGCAGACCTGCAGTCAGAGTACACAGGCGGCTGCTTGCAGAGCTGTCTTCAGAAGCACCCTGAGAACATGCTGTGTTCTGTTTATTTGGGAGTATAACACTTGAATGTGATCCTGCTCTCTGCAGCTCCGCTAGGAAGAAGAAGAAACAACAGTATAGTTGCGACGGATAAAGTGGGAGGGGATGTAAGTAGAGACAAGGTAGCAGGAAATTAAAAGGAAGGAGGGAGTGGCTGGGGAGGGGGACATGTGGGCAGGTCTGAAAAAGGATTGGACAGAGAGAGAGAAGGGAGAGAGAGAAGGGAAGGAAGGCAGGATTGTGTTTTGTTGAGGAGGATAAGCTCAGAAAAATGAAGAAGTAGGAGAAAGAGGACAAAGAGAGTGGAGAGGGAGCGGCCGAGAGAGAAAGAGAGAGCTTTAAAGTGGTGAGGGGCTACAGCATACAAGAGCTTCTTTCATTGGTGAGTAAGTGGTCTCTGGGTTTGACTACATCTGCCTGTATCCATGCATCCAAAAGTGTAAAATAGTGCCCTCTGGCTGCAAGAAGTGGAGGCCAGAAGGCTGAGCAACCTCCATGGATGCATTTATTCTTAGTGTAGTATGTTAGAGTAAGAGATTGTATTCAATGATTCAAAATGTTTGAAAGCATGATGCTGAAATCAACGCTGTTTTGGCTCTGTTGGCATTGAATTTGAATGATATGTTATTATCTCCTCTTGTGTGTTAGTAGGTCAGTAGGCATTTTAAGGAGGGTAACTCAGCCCTAAAGCTGTCTCTGCCATGTGTTTTTGAGAAGGTGGGACCTAAAGTTGTTTATTCACCGTCTGTGATTGTGCGAGCTCTGAGGGTGCCAACCAGTCAAGTGTGAGTGTGAAACTGAGATAACGGGAAACTAGGTGATATCACTTCAGAGGCCATGCTTTTAGGTGTTAACTGCCCACTCAGCAGTCTTTAACTGAAGTTAATGTCTCTATTGCTGTGGGAAGTGTAACACAATAGTGGGATTTCAGTCAAAAACTAGCGGTGAAAGCTTTGGAATTTCCTTGGACCAACACTTGTGGGAAGATATAGCTTTTCTAACAAATCTTCAACAGGATACTCGTATATACATTTGGACTGCTTAGGTAAATAGGACATATGTCATTTCATTGATTTCATTGAACATGAAAGAAAACAATGACAGGTAAACATTTGTCCTAACTTTTTCTTTCCTTCTTTTCCAAACATGTTGTTTTAAAATATCTTACAGTCTGTCATGTTAGCGTAACTTTCTAAAACTTGTGCTGTATCTAGTGGTGTGATGCTCTTTAGAAATAACAACTATCTCACACAGGGCAAAGTTTAGAAAGACATTATGTGTTAGATTTAGTTTCTATAAGACGACTCTTGTTGCATTGAGTTGTTCCCACTGCTACTTTCTGATCCTGAAAGTGTTTTTTTGCACCAAAAATGATCTTAACACCAATCCATGTGCTTCCCTGAATCCTTTTAGGAGATTCTAGTGAATTAGACGAGATTCCTCACTCAGTGCGCCCCTACCCCCCCCCGGAGTGACCCGCCCTACGTTGGGAGAACCCCCTCACCATCGGCCACCACGGAGAGCACTCAGCAGTCCAACTCTAACCTGAGCCATCCTCCCCCGGAGGACCCTCTGGGGACTCTGCCTGACAACTGGGAGATGGCCTACACCGAGAACGGAGAGGTCTACTATATAGAGTGAGTTCACACTCGTAACGCAGCGTGGCTCTGATCACTGCTTCACTTCCTGAAAGTACCAAAGAGATGACTTATAACATTTCGTTTTTGCATGCATATGTACATACACTGTGCAATTGAGCATTAATGTCTTTATATATTGTAGTGTAAATGCACTATTTTATAGTACAATTTGCACATTTTAACTATAACTTCCTACGTTTAAATAAAACTCTTATTTTAATTACCTTATCTTTTTTATTGCACACTCTAACTTTGCTTTCTTATGTTTGTATACATATTGTACATTTTATTTTATTCAATTGTTCTAAAACGTTTGACTTATTTCATTCTAAAATGGGGAAACTGGGATACATAATATAGTCTGTTTCTGGTTATACATATAAAGCCAATACGTAAACATTTTCAATAAAAAACAAATGGTTCTGCAGATCAGAAAGTTCAGACATAAACTACGAGTTCCACTTTGCTATCGAACATTAAGTCGTTAAACACATTCCTCAGGCTTTCATACAATAACTCGGTCTTTAAATGATGATGCTTTGGATACTATTTGAAAGCTTTATATCACAACCAACATAATGGAGCATAAATCAACATGCTA
Source organism: Trematomus bernacchii (assembly GCF_902827165.1). NCBI lineage: Eukaryota > Metazoa > Chordata > Actinopteri > Perciformes > Nototheniidae > Trematomus > Trematomus bernacchii. The sequence continues at coordinate 1,449,995 of NW_022988098.1, read as the reverse complement.
TTCATTTCTTCAGCATATGCAGCCACTAAATCTAGGAATATAGTTCAACTGGAGTAAGAACATGGGAAATAAAGTCTGCAATTTAAGACTTTGAGGGGTTGAATTCAACCCAGATCCTAATGCTTTTAAAAAATACTCACTACATGAGTTACGTCTGTAATAAGTGGTGTGACCTTGTGAGAGTCTGTTGTTATTTATGAGCAGGTTCAGTCATTTATAATGGAATCATTTTGTGCCTTTCGCTCAGCAGCTTCTGTCCTTCAAAAAGCGTCTGTCTGTCATTAGAGTGGAAGAGCTGTTACTCAAACAGACCATACTAGATTTGTTGTGCTGTGAACCAAATAGTTATGAAGGAACCAATGTATCAATAACAGATCTGATTCCTGATTTCAACATCTCTTGACATGTATAACTTGACTAAATAGTCCTGCCCCTCAGTTCATAAGACTCCAGCAAATCTTCATCTTAAATGATGCACTATAATATTAAATCCTGTCAACTTCTAAGACATCTGCCTTGCTAAATACCAGATGTAAATGTATAGCGTTTTTTCATTATTTCTATCCCCATAAGGTAATTGTATTTGTGTGTGTTTTCTCTGTTTAGCCACAATACAAAGACCACCTCCTGGATAGACCCTCGGTGCATGGACAAGCCTCAGAAACCCCTGGAAGAATGTGAAGACGATGGTACGTTCATGTTTTGAGCCTTATTTCCCTATACCATTTGATATGTTTATGTAAAATCCTCTGCTTATGCATTACACTTAAACGGGCCTTAAGGCATTCCTTGATTTATACACTTTTCTTCTAATTTAGTTCTGTCAGATGTCAAATATATAGGTTTCTCTCATTCTGTTGTTTTATTATTAAAGGTAGGGTAGGTAAGTTTGAGAAACCGGCTCGAGATACACTTTTTGTTATATTCCATGGAATGCTCTTAACATCCCGATAGCAATGAATATCTTAAGTGCTTTGACAAAGAATCCATAAAAAAATGTCATCTGTGGAAGCTGTAGTACTGTAAAAAGCACGACCAATCATTTTAGCCGGCCCGGCTAAAGTAACTGGATGGCCTACCTGCCTGTCAGCCTTCCATCTGTGCACAAACTTATCTCATGCCCTCATTGGTCATGTGCGCGTTCGTGTGTGTTGGAGGAGGGGCTCTGTAAGGAAGTGGCAAATTTTCTCCGGTTGTGTATTTTCAAATTCTAGCGATCTCGAGCCGGTTTCTCAAACTTACCTACCCTACCTTTAAGGGACATTTCGAGAAAAACACCTAAACACATTTATGATTAAATAAGGAAACTTGTCTAAGATTCTATTTACACATTATGTCCAATCAACTAGATTTTTTTTTAGTAGATTCTACCATAAACATGGGTTAGAAAACAACCTTATTGTCCTATTTCACAATGCTGTGACAGATGTTTACAGCAGCGCAGTAGTTCCCCCAGCAGCCTTTAGGTGTCAGTGTTGGGTCACAGAAGATGGCGAGCAGTCATTGGGTGTCACTGCTCTGCTCCTTCTTTCAGCTGTTTATCAGAGCAAGATGCCCCACAGCTTCATAGGAACTAAATGCATCATCCACATCATGTAGCTCCAATAAGTAATGCCCTCCTTGCTCAGAGATATTTAACACAGATGCTTTAAGCCACAAAAACATGCATGCAAACAGAGAGTACAACTATTTGTTAACAATGAGATCATGTGTTTCTTTCCCCTCAAAATGCAAACGTTCACACACAGATCCGTTTGGGGATTGTGTTTATCACGAGGCTCTGGCTGTGATTATCTCTCAGATGTATTTGACTGACTCACAGATGTGCACCCCCCCCCCCCCCCCTTCTCTTTTCATTTAACAACCCTCCTGTGCTGCTGGTCTGTCCGTCCCTCCGAGCAGAAGGGGTCCACACAGAGGAGCTGGACAACGACTTAGGTAAGAACTTCTCTCATCTTAACACCACCCAATCTGCAATTCAAATTGTATCTCAATTTTTAGAAATTGATTCACACATCTACATAATGACATGCCCAACATCACCACCAGTGGCTCATGAAGTCTTACTCCACAGTTGGAGAGAGATGACACATCCAGCCACACTGACAGAGATATGACCTTTACCAAAGCCTAACCCTTTGCTTTTCTAATGCATTTGCTAAAAATCTGACTCAATACAATTAAAAAAACTCAAGTCTAAAAAAAATTAAATAAACAGCCTTGAGCACAACTGTCAACTTACCCACATGCCATCAGCAATCCAGACACACTTACACTTCTGCAGATTCGTCATGTCACACAAAAGAGACAAGGGCTGATCCGAGGAAGATTGTTGTAATGATGATTTGCTAATGGGTGTCTGTCCGAGTCAGACGGCAACCGGCCTTTTTTCCCTGAAGCCCATCAGAACACTAACTAACCTATCAGACACGGCCGCGCGGCTTCTTGTGCAGATAATGGTGTCTGCAGACTGCCTGCTCCGTTATGAACAGGTAATGGAAGACACCATTCCATCAGGAGCAACTCAGTAATGATGGTAGTAGACCTTTGTGGTTGAAACATTGAAATACAGGGATCAAATCTATAAATACCTTTCATATTATTCTTTTGTGTTTTTGTAGAATTTGAGGGGTTGCAAAGACTGGTAAAGAGCTAAATAAATGCAGTCCATCTACCATCTGTTGCCAGTTTCAGCGCCAGGGTCAGGGACATATTAAGGAACCCTGTTTAAGTATCGTAGTATGTTTTTTATTGAAGTAGTAAAGCTAATTTAATCAATATTATCTAAGTACTTTCAATATTTTTCTAGCTCTTATTTCTGACTGGCAGGTGTTTCAGCAAACAACAACAAAAACAAGTCATGGACAGAACATTTTGACGATGCACCGTGATGGTGAAGCGGCCGTGTGCAGAGCGTCTTGTTAGCAGCTCCCGTAGATAAGCGTCTTAAACAGCTGCCATGTTATAACCATCAGATCAGCCCTCCACTGGATGTCTAGTTCAATAATTATTGATCAGCACAATCCAATACGAGTGGGCAAAGGAATGCAATTAACCTCAGTTCTCTGAGGAGAGGCAGATCTTATGAAGGAAGGGCACACACACACATGAAGGGCACACACACATGCATAAATACTCACACACAGTGCCCGTGTACTACATGCTTACTCCAGAGAAATCAATCTCAGCACAGTATCAAGAGAATGAGATGCGAATAGTTAGACATGTAATTCATCATGCTTGACTACCCGCTGAATTGACAATATGTTCTGGAAGGTGGGATGAGGAAAGAGGGAGGCGGTGTGAGAGGAAAACCCTGCGCAATGACTGACTCTCCTGGTCTTTCTCATTTGTGTTTACACACACTGTAATGTACGAAATCGTTACGATGGTTGCTGCATATGTCCTCTCTCCGCCAGGCTTTCTCTGTGACACACACAGTCACTCACTCACCACCCACACACACACAAACGCAGGTGCTCCTCCAGGAGCGGAACTAGTGCAGTGTGAAATCAAGTGGGTGATTAAAAATGTTGCGCGAGGCCATGCAGGACCGCATTCCATTTAACGTTCCAGTTCAAAAATCAGAATGATAATTCACCGTGCTCTCTTTGGGGGTTCACCCTGTAACCAACAGCAACGCTTTAACCTTGCATTCATTTCATAGCCGCATGTGCTTTCTGTGTTAGAAAAGGAATTAAGCAGGTTGAGAAAATATGAAATTAGAGTAACTCGAATTGCTGACAAACATCATATTGACGACTCTTGATTGCAGATTTGTCTCATTTTTATTATTATAAGTTCTATAATGTTCTTTAATAAACAAGAACCATGCATAAAATATAATCTCAAAAAGAAGAGACATGATTTAAACCAGATTCAGCTATCAATTTATTTCAATCTGCAGTCCCTGTGCATTAACATACACATAACACATTTCTTAACCTCTATTACACTAACAATTATACAGACAGATCAACATATAAAAACCAGCAAGTTCAAGTTAAAGTTGACAAGCCTGGTGTAACAAGCCTGGTGTAACAAGCCTGGTGTAACAAGCCTGGTGTAACAAGCCTGGTGTAACAAGCCTGGTGTAACAAGCATGGTGTAACAAACTGCAATCTTTAGGGTCATGTACATACGATTTAAACATTTCCTTTTCTTTTTTTTTGTTGCATCTGCTGTTGACTCCACTCCAACGAAGGGCCCTCCTCATTAGAGAGCAGAGGGAGGCTCTCCATGTTGGATGATTGTAATTACCAACTACTCGCACACAGGGCAGCGCTTAATTGGCTGCGGGTAACGATATGTAAAACTGAGCTGATCACAGGAGGGGGATATTGGACAATCTGTGTTTGTAGCCAATTAGAAGCCTCTGACATTATCTGTGTGGAGGCCGGCCAATAATCAACGCTGCTGTAATCTTATGTTTCTGTCGGAGATAACTGCATTACTGTAGAAATACAGTGAAGCATCGGGCAATTACAGGCTGTTGAAGTGGGGCCCAGTCGTATCCATTTCTTTTCCTAATCAGCGCCGATTACCATGAATTTCACAAAAAGAATTCTCCATGCGAGATTGTTTCACTGTGAGTAAGCAGCTGCGTTCAATGCGACCGCCTCAAATGAAGATGTTTTTCAGAGGAATGAAGGTGCAGCACAAAGCGTGACTCTCACAATCTTTATCAGACAGAAAACACAGCCACGCTTCCACTTTGTCCAAGGACAGTCTTCTTTTCACTAATATAGACATCAAATTAATCGGATATGTGCTTCTTTGTTAGACTGTCAAAAAGAAAAGTGAATGTTATGATGCTAAACAAATACTCTATTGATTTCACACCTTAGCAGCACATTACCAGACTCAAGCCTTTTAAAAATATTTAAGATATATTATTGTCATATACACATATAACAGGCAGTTGCACCGTGCTCTGACATTCTTACCTTCAGCTCTCCACACCTAAATATTATGAAACTATACAAACATACAAGAACATTTTAAGATAAATAAAACACCATACCATGGTTTCAAAGCCTTGATTATTCCAAGTCCTGCTCCCCCCCCCCAGTATCCCCTCCTTCTTCCACCTGTTTCTCCTTCTTTGCTCTTTCCTTCCCGTCCTCTCTCTGACCCCATCACCACTCCTTTCTCCCACCTCCTCTCATCTCTCCATCCCTCCTTTCTATCCTCCCATCCTTTGCCCGAGAGGGTCTTGCTCTGCTCTTATCTGATGTGTGGAAATGTCACCATTGTGAGGGGACGAGGAGTGGTGGTGGTGGTGGGGGGGGGGGCGGCGTCAGCCCGACAGCCTGTGTAGCTGTTGAGTGACTCCGGCCCTGGAGGCTGACTGACAGGCAGGCACAATGGAGAGGCAAAAGGTCTCCAGTGGCATCTTCACAGTGTTCCTTGTTTAATCCGTCTCCAACTCTTTCTATTTTTTCTTTTAGAACTTCCACCAGGATGGGAGAAAATCGACGATCCAGTGTATGGGGTCTACTATGTTGAGTAAGTGACATACAGTATGTGAAGGCACACTCGGATGCAAATACACACGCTGCACATAAAGAAACAATAAGTAACAACCATTTAGCATTTTTCTTCCCGTCATTTTTTATATTAACAAAAGAGAATCTAGATCTCACTGTAAATAGGAGTCTCTCTAATGTATGTACAGTCTTGCTGTCACAGCCAGATTGCGCTGCAGCTATTTTGGTCTTTTTGTGTACTGGAAAATGTAGGCCATTTTGTTTTTGTCATTATCATTTGGGAAAACATGCGGTGAATGTGTGCATATGTGTGTGTGTGCATCTCATCTCGTGTGATGCCCCTGAGCCTCAGCATTAATACGAATATGTTTCATGCATTTTTCGATGTTTTTCAAAGCAGCACCTGGGGGCTCAAGGCTGTGGCATTTCAATATCCCCCCCCCCCCCTCCCTTCCTTTCCTTTTTCTATCTGCAATATATATTTTCCAGTATAAATTACTCACCGTTCCCTTTATGTGCTGTACAATGCAGCTGCATTCAGGTGTAATTTCTCGGGGTTAGTTTGTGATGTCAAGATGTTTGTAGCTTCGCCTGTAAATTAAGCCATCATGAAAATGGGATTTATTTGATGTGATTTGCGAACGTGATTGTGTCAGAGAGGATTACTGTGTGCGTATTGATGGATGTATGTGTATTGTGCCACTGTGTATTAATCAAAGCTTATCCATCTCTCTCTTCTATTCCCTAATCCTCTCCTCTGTGTCTGTTCTCCCTCCACTTTCCTACTGAAACCTACCTTGTGTCCCGCATCCTGTTTTCTGGTTTCCCCTAACTTTATTTCTTATTTTTCAACCCCCAATTTACGCTTTCCTTTTTCCCGCCGTCCCAAAGTCATATCAACAGGAAGACCCAGTATGAGAATCCCATGTTGGAGGCTAAGAGGCGCAGGCAGCTGGAGCAGCAGCCTCAGCAGCCTCAGCCCCAAAGCCAGCAGCCACCTGAAGGTGAGCGCTACATCCGAGGTTCGTTCACAAGCCCCCACCAAGGGCGTCATTTCCTTTCTTTCTATTCATGTGTGTGACTGGCTTGTCTGCGTACGTCTCTCTATATATGTGTGAGATTGTGTTCTTTACTGCAACTACTGCTACTGTGTCTCTTAATGTCGCCTGCTACTGCCTTATGATTTGCTAAGTGCCCTTCCATAAAGGCATAACTATTATTTGCGGCTGTACCGCTCAGCCTATTTTTGAAGTTCATTTAACTTTTCTGGGTTGCTATCGGACACTTGTTGTCGGTAATAACTTAAAAGCTTTTTGGGTGAAGACAGGTAAGTTTTTCTTCAACTGAAAGTGATAAGGAGAGCCTCTTACCTGATTTTTGTCACCTAAGTGCTACCAGTAATAATGGTGACGATTTAGCTCGCACAGCTGCCAAAACACTTCTAATAGGTAACCCCAGGTTGCACCTATTCCTAGACTTATACCTTATGCATTCACAGGACCCCCCGCAGAGAGATTCATTGTAAATGCGGGCCGACCCACATCGTAACTCCAGCTTCAGCTCAGTCAGCAGAAATTATTCGATTCCACTCGATTACCTGTGGATTTTTCCCAAGTCTGAAAGCTCTCTTCAAAAAAGCTCAATACCTTCAAGCTGAGTTTTTTTTTACCCAGTTTTTTTCCGCTTCTGCATTGATTCTATCTCGCTGTTAAGAATATTAATGAAGGTTGCAGGCTGATCTGTGCCTTGATGTCGTAACAAGGTGATTAATGAAAGATGGTAGCCCTTATGAGGGAATGGATCGCTCCATTATCACAGATCTTTATTTGTATTCAATAGGAAGATGTGAAACCTTTTTGAAAGCTACATGAACTTATGAAGCGACCTGTTGAACCTGACGTTATATCTTGGTAGTTTTTATTTGTGTTACTACTTCCCTTCCCCTGTTGTCCTGTGGGGAAGGTTTCTTTTTAGACGCAAACCATGGAAATGTATCCAACCCACAGAGAACTATTCTTCCTCTGGCATCATAGAAAGAAAAAAATGGCTATTTCCTCAAACACGCAGCGCAGAAGGACATGTCGTCCAGCCCCAGTTTCTCCCATAAGTAGGGCGGCTGTGCACCTGTCTTGACCCCATCTAGAGAACATGTGCCTCTTGCTTTTGCAGAATGGATCGAGGACTCGGCGTTGGCAGGGGCCCCGCTGGCCAACTACGCTGCCAACCACCAGGAGACCTACAGGGACCCCCAAACAGGACCACCAATGCCCAACGCCGTGGGACAAAAGCGTAAGTTCCCTTTTACAGTGTATGTAAAGTTTGAGAATTCTATAAAACGGGACTACTCAATAGTTTTTCCTAATGCCCAGCTTATTTCCATTTGTTATATTAAAATGTAACTCTTACATTATCGTTTTTCTTTTTTCCTGAGCCAGCGCTTAAGGCTGTATTTGAGTTATTATATTGGAGGAAAAGTTGTGAATAGGCTATTAAGCTGCCCTTTGTATACATTTCATCATATATTCTTAATGAGTAGATTACAATTCTCCTCATCTATACAGTAGACTCGAGGCAGTGTTTGTATTTTCTTAACCAAACTCTGCGAAGCACTGTTTCATTGTATATACAACCCCCCCCCCCCCCCCCCCCCCCCTCCTCTGTGTTTACTGTGGCCTCCCGTTGCTTCTTATGGATCCTCTGTTATGTTATGTTGCTTTTCCTACATCAAATAATAGGCCTGAATCCACCCACCATTTGGCGCTACACACACACCTACAGTGTCTAGCCGTTACTGTGTGTTTCCTTCTCCTGGTTGCCAGCTCCCTTTATACCAGCCTCCCACCAGTAGCTTGTCTAATTAGCCCAGCCATGGCATCCCTCTTACTCCCTTGCTGCTCAGTGGGACGTCGTTTTTCTCATCAATCTCTTTACATTATAGCTCAAATTCTCAGTCTAGCTGTATTTATTTGTTTGTCTCCCACTCCTTTCTGCTTTGGTTGAATTGTTGGCTTAGTTCATCTTTGTGCCTTTCTATTTCACCCTTTCTCTCCCTCCCCCCTTTGCCAACCTAGGCCTTGACACTCCTCCTGAGAACAGGCGTCATTTGAAATCTCTTCATCAAACTCCCTTTATCCTCCTTCCTAGTCTCTCTCTTTCTCTCTGTGTCTCTCGTGGATAAAGTCACCATCTATGTTCACTATTTTGTTACATTTCTTCCTGTCCTGAAAAAAGGTCTATTCATACAGTAGTCCCTGCACACATACAAACACATGCAGCACAACATCCTCACAAACTCAAGGACAAAAACTGACTCCAAGGGTAATTAATTTTTCATTGAATGCATAAACTAAGTCATACTAACCAAATGTGGCGCTTCTGGTCAACAAGCACACATTCCTCTGTTGATCCCTTCTCTGCACTGTTCGCTCGCTTATATGCTTTCCTTCCACCGTGCTTGTATCTCCATATTCATGTACTGTATGAAGCTTCTTAAGAACAGACCATTTATAAATGATTAGCACTCCGACGGTCTCTTTTTTTTAACTGTTGTTCCCCGTTGCGCACATGCTCCGACAGTAAATGCGACGGATGAATATCTCACTGGAGCTTTTGATTTGGACTGATTTCATCTCATATCTTTCTTTTCGTACCCTTAATGCCAGATAATGAGGTACAAAAAGCAAGAAGAAAGAGGATGACTGAGTAATTGGCTACAGACTTTACTCATGACTTAAGAGCGCTGTGAAATGTGTTTCCATGGATATTGCTTTTTTTAATGAAACCCTCACAGCCAATCAAATTGAATGGTGGAGATATCTTGTTGGCAAGAGCCATTCACTATAGCACAACCTCATACAAATGCTTTTATCATGTGACCTTCGTGCATTAAGAGTGTCACAAGACATTTGATTTCTGTACTAAAATGTTGTGCCTCTCAATTACACCTTTTGATACACAACCACAATTTAAAACAGATAAAGGGACTGCCAGTGCCTCCAAGGGAACTAGGAGAAACATTTACTTGCCAAATTGCCAGATACAGAAGCTCAGATTCAGTGTATCCTCTAATGGAGAATAGTTATAACATTGTTTGGCAATGTAAAAACCAGGTTTGGCTTTTCCATCAGTGCATCTGAAAGATTGAAATGTATCCGTCTGTGTGTCCAGGAGGGAAGCCTTTCTTTACTCGGAACCGATCCGAGCTGAATGGGACTTTCATCAACACCAAGCTGAAAAAGAGTCGCCGGGGGTTCGGCTTCACCGTGGTCGGAGGCGACGAGCCGGACGAGTTCCTGCAGATCAAGAGCCTAGTTTTAGATGGACCTGCCGCCCTGGATGGCAAAATGGAGACAGGTTGGTTTACTTTATATATTAGGTTTTGGAATAGGGCTGCAACTAACAATGCTTTCAATGTTGATTCCCAATTATTTGGTTTATCGTTTGATCTATTAAACCGTTGTCAGTCCAAAACATTCAGTTTAATGTTATATTCCAAGCAAACATTCTTTCATTTTCTGTCCAACAACTTAGACATAGGAATCGACATAGGAATAATGCTTTTGAATGATACATGTTCTCAATATGATTATATATAAAGAATGAAAGACCTTGTAAAGATTTAAAAAAAAAAAAGCTTTGCAAAATTAATTCCTTTCATACAAATGATAACTTCTCCCTCTCCTCCACCTCCCAGGCGATGTGATAGTGAGTGTCAATGACATCTGTGTGCTCGGCTACACCCACGCCCAAGTTGTGAAGATCTTCCAGTCCATCCCTATCGGCTCCATGGTGAACTTGGAGCTGTGCCGCGGCTACCCGCTGCCCTTTGACCCCGATGACCCCAACACTAGCCTGGTCACCTCCGTGGCCATTCTGGACAACAAAGACCCCATCATCGTCAACGGTCAGGAGGCCCACAACAGCTACGACTCGCCGTCCAGCCACGGCAGTCAGAACAACAACGGCTCGACCAACGGAGGGGCGCCTCACAACGGCCTCCCCCGACCCTACAGCCCCTCCGCGGACGTGGCCTCCGATACCTCTTCCCATCAAGGCTACCCCAACGACGTGGTCACCCTGGCCTCCTCCATCGCCACGCAACCAGAGCTCATCACTGTACACATGGAGAAAGGAGACAAGGGCTTCGGCTTCACCATCGCCGACAGTCCAGGAGGCGGAGGGCAGAGGGTGAAGCAGATCGTGGATTACCCGCGCTGCCGTGGCCTCAAGGAGGGCGACATCATCGTGGAGGTCAACAAGAGAAACGTGCAGACCATGTCTCACAACCAGGTGGTGGACATGCTCAGCAAGTGTCCCAAAGGCAGCGAGGTCAGCATGCTGGTGCAGAGAGGTGAGTGGTCCCCTACTTTTTGCATGCTTATTGTCTCTGGGAATATTGAAACTGAAGAGAGCAGATGGAGATGAGGAAGATATGGCGGTTTCTGATTTATGCACCCATATGTTGAGGTATTGCCAAACAAAAACAAAAACGTTTCCCATGAATCTGCTCAATGCTGTTGACAATAAAATAATAGGCTTCTGCCTTACAGGCTGTCCCGGCTCACAGAGAGCTCTTTTATTGACACACATATTTATTTATTCATGTAAATAGAGGTTGGAAGCAAAGAAGAGATCGCAGAGAAGCCAAGATAGAAGGATAATTATTACGCTATGGGAGGAGGAAAGGAGCCACAGAGGAAGTTGAAATAACATTTTAAGGACGTGGCTGAAAGGGAAGAAGAAAAGAGAGTGAGGTGTTTCCACTTGACAGTCAGAACATCATAGCTGTCTTGAAATGGAAAGTTAAAAGGGGAGATGAATGAAGGATGATAAGAAGGGTAAACACTGGAGAGAGGTTTAGATTGTGTTTTCTGGCCAGAGTCTGAATATTCTTCCTTTTTTTACTCCTCCCATAGTCATTCCAAACACGAGTACATCTACTGAACGTCTTCTTATTCTTCTCTTTTAGTGTACTCCCAAGTTATAGAGCCATCTGGCTTGGTTTAAGATTAAGTAATTGTGCTGTTAACAAACATTTCCAGCGTTAGTTGGTCAATGTCAATGCCGCAAAATCAGTCATGTGCTTCTATTCAACATGTGGTACCCAACCTTTGTCGCGCTCCCTGATTGATAAATCACAGAAGCACTGAATGGAAACAAAGCAACTGTAAATGGAGGATAAAACTGAATTGATTGAATTTTGGTATTTTCCCTCCAATTCCCCTCAGACTCGCAGACCTCCAGAGCCCTAAGCGGACGGTTCCAGACAAGTAATTGGTCTATTTTCTCTGTCAGACTGTCCATAGCTTGCTATGGGGCTTATTAATTCAAGTAACTAAAAGGTTTTTGTGTTTCTGTGTTCACACACGCAGTTTATCTCTTCTGTAGGGTTAAGTGCTCAGACATTTTGAGCAAAATTGTTGAGAAGAATGGCAGCCAAGTCTCATTGTAGTCTCACATGGAGTCTTTCGCTCCACACGTGCGACTTAGTCTTAATTTGTATCTCCGTAGCTTTCTCCATGTTGTCACTCTCTCTTTGTCTCGCTCTTTTACACACACCTACAGTGCAAACACACACAGACCAAACTGTTCCACTCCAGCTCACTGGATCTAGCTAATGAGAAGCATTTCTTCATCCTGCTAGTGTACACAAGCCCATCAAATGTTACAGCATCATTCCGGCAGGGGCTTAATGGACTGTTAATAAAACAGAAGGCAGTTTAGCCGGGTTTAAGTAAGCGCAGTGACAGATATGACGTGACAGAAAGAGTGGCACTAGGGCTGAAAGACAAAGGTATGGATGATGATGATAATGCATATGAGGCATTTTAGTTGAACTAGCCTTCCTAAATGTCTTTTATGGGCGGTTTTGTCCTACTTAGGATTCAAAACGAAGAATGCCAGTTAGCAGAGACACACAGAAACAAATGTGAAAGCTAATCCAAGATATAGCGTCTAAAAGCGGGACCTGCCCTTCTGCCAACAATGCAGATTAATAATAGAAAACAGTCTGATGTCTGCTCATTCTCCCATTTAAACATTTATAACAAGTACAAACGACAGGCTACTGTCTGTTTTACAAAGATCCTTTCTGAAAATGAAACAGTCAGTAATTAGAGAGCCAGATTGGAGTAGTGCAGTGTGCCAACCACTTCTTTTTTCCCACACTATGTTTTGGTATCAAACTGTCTTTTTTGGAACCAGCCGAAAACGTGTTTGTAGCACGTTAAGTATAAAAAGCTGGCAAATCCTAAAACAATTATCTTTATTTTGCACTTTTGTCAGAACTCAATTCGTTGTAGATACAGAATGAACAACATTATATTTGTAATATGACTGTACAGTCAGGCATATATACCTTTTTAGTATTGATTCATCTATTTCTCTCTCTCAATTGATTGATTGCTTTGCCTATAAATGTCAGAAATAAAGTTAAACATACCGAATCAATATTCTGTTTACAATAATATAATGCAATGAAATATCACATTTATCACACGGGGGAATCTGGGACTAGAGAACTATTGATATTTCTACTTGATAAATGACTAGTTGATCATCAAATTGACAGAAACTGTATCTTCTGACAATGGAAAGCTTGTATAATAGATTCATTCTCACCTAGACCTGATTTGCCACTACACTAGACCACATATAGACCATATGTGGCATTACAAATATAAAATAAAGTATATTTATATTTGTTTGTAAATTAGTCAAAGAAAAAGATCAAATACCTTTGCTCCATAAAAGCCTCATGGACATATCGCCCTGAGCGTATCTCTTTGTTTTTCTTCCTCCCACTGAATTCCCACACACTCCCTGTCCTCCGGATGTGCACATGTTGAATGGTGAATCTGTTTAAATCGCACATTTATTTTCATTTCATTTCATTTCATTTCAAACCTTTATTTATCCAGATTGTCCCTTGAGATCATAGATCTCTTTTTCAAGGGAGACCTTTATTAGACCTGATTTATTTTTCATATGTCAACGTGCCACCCAATCTGCATCATTCATATGTCACATGTGTCTGACATAGATACACACACAGTGGCACTCATTAGAACATACACTGAGCTTCTGGATACTGTGCCTTAATTACTCTCCAGCTCTCTCTCTCTCTCTCTCTCTCTCTCTCTCTCTCTCTCTCTCTCTCTCTCTCTCTCTCTCTCTCTCTCTCTCTCTCTCTCTCTCTTCCTCGCCTCGCTCCACCAGTAGCATCGAGGCACACTGGCCTCTAATTGGGGTCCTGATGTCAGCTTTGCTTATCATACACATACATCTTTTTTTCCTCTCCTGTGCTCTGTTTTATTCTCACTCTCCTTCCATCTATCAAGAGTCTTCTTCCATGATCCAACCCTGCTTGTGCATGTAGGCACACACACACACACACACACACACACACACACACACACACACACACACACACACACACACACACACACACACACACACACACACACACACACACACACACACACACTCAGTTTCAAACGCGAACAGCCGTGCATCCAATTAAGAATTCGAGGCAGAATGAGTCTGGCGCTGTCTTAATTGGTGGAGAACCGCCCCTCCTCCCAACCTCCATCCCCACGTTTTCTGTTTCCATTCCCCTACTGTCAGTGTTTAGATTCTCACCCGCTCGCCCACGCTCTGATGGGAGCCGATCCCTGCGGACGCGCTCATAGATACACACTTGTTAACGCTGCCTTGCACAACAGTGGGCCTCCTCTCCCACTGTCCTAAATTCACCGTGTATGAGCATGTGTACAAGTTGGTGTGAAAATGTGAGCATGTGTATTTCTGCCACACCAGTTACCGTCTGCCTGGGGAAACCTGCAAATCATTGATCTCATTATGAAAACTTGGCAATGTGAAACTCTTTTGAGGGTGTTAGCTTTCATTTTCTCCGCCTAAGAAAGCAACAGTAGCTGTAAATTACCTTTTTTGCTTTTGTACATACGAAGAAAGATCCACCCACTGGCCAGATTGTCAGGTTATGAGACTTTGACAGGGTTTCATGGCTTACCCACAAAAGCCTCAGAGGTTTTGAAGACATGTTGTGCACAGATAAACTGCACACAGGCATGATTTATTACTTCAATCAGGTCGGTGTTTCGTGATACATTGTTCTTTCATTTGTCTAATTACACTGCTCTAATGGGCTCATTTTCCCCCGCCTGTCTTCTCCTGCCCTCGCTGATGCGCTGGCATAATTCATTTTGGACCCTAATGTCTTGCCGTAGCACAGACGCTAATTTCCTCTCCACTGTTCCCTTTAAAAAAGGTCTAAATGTTACAGAATCTGTAGGGATGTGCACACCTGCTGCGGCACATATTTTTCTCAGCAAAATCCTATTTTCTTTCTCCTAAAACACAGCCTCCCAGTAGCCCAGCAGCTCATGTCATTAGTCCGCTGCAGAAAAATGAAAGCCATTTTACCTCAGCAGAGATGCAGAGTCTTTTTTTCCCCCGTACTTTTCTTTATTTGTAAAGCTTGGCAGGTGCTTCGATTAATTCCAAAGGTACATTTAGCTTGGTTGCAGCCACTGCTTGTAGCCATGTGCAGGAAATGTCAGGAAAGACAGCTGCAGCGGGTGAAGGGAGAGGAAGAGAACGGTGGACGGAAGAATGTCAGAGCATCAGAGAGATGATGAAAGAGGGGCACGGAAACCCCCATCATGCTCTGCTTTCCTCCCTATCTCTCCCCCCACTTCATGACCCATCAATCAGCGGTGACACATTAGTCCCTGCTGGGCAATCAGGCCTCGCTCTCCTCTTCTTTCAAAATGAGGGATGGACCTTTCCTCCCCTCCCACGTAGCCAGCGGACGGACAAATGGCAGGTTGAGGAAATAACACAGGCTGACAGTGTTAGACTATTTTGCAAATGTCAGTGTATTTGATGAACCCCTTCACTCCATCTCCTTTGGATAAATGGCAATCTAAATACCCAAACAAATGTCACACAGATTATCTGCATGGCTACTCGGATAACTCTTTGGAGCCATTAACCTACAAAGCATCCATAGCGTTAAAGCACAAGAGGGTGCATTTCCTCTTGTTTATGTTTCTTTGCCCTTCCTCGCTTTGCCTTTTAAGTACAGTTTGAAAGAGATTCATTGTGCCCTTGAAGACAAACGACGGGTTGAAAAGCGTATTTTCCTCTGTCTTTCATGGACGTGTGCCTTAAAGAGGGTAAAAATAACAAGTGGATCACTGCCACACTAGATAGTCTTTATTGGCATAATGTTAGGCAACTGAGCAGACAGCTTATAAATGCCTCCTGTCAAAAAGCACTCCACGGAGCAGTGTTCTGGGAGGACAAACACTGATAGGCTCACCATTACGTGAACTTACATAACCCACATAAACAAACTCACAGTTACCGGCAGGCACAGCCATGAGGCCCATATAATATGGACAGTCTCGTACACACCCATTAGGAAGAGATAAACGTCGATGATGGGTCCCTGCGCAGACCAAAGTCAGGAAATCAATTCACTGTATGGGCAGGAAGCGTCGTATTTTTGCCCACTTCGCATTAAAAATTCTGCTGACTGCATGCTCCAATGGCACCATAATGAACAGCATTGCAGTCCTCAAAAGCAATGATGGGGGAGCGGCTCGCCCGCTAGGTGCCCACGATTCACCGCCCATTCATTTTTGGCTTGCTGGAGGCTGGTGCCAGTGAATCACAGCTTGTTGCACGGGGACATGGGGAGACTCCCTCTCTCCCTCAACCCCCACCAATCTCCCATGCCTTCACACCTTCATTTCTATTGGGCGAGTTATAACTCTACACCATTGCACCATCCTTTGTTTCTATGACAATGCTCTGCAGATAATCTGCGCTGGGGGTCGTCTCCTGGGTGAATGTGTGAATTTGTGGGAATTCACCTCTGCTTTCTAAAAGCCATGGAAGGCTAAATTGAGGGAAAAACTATAGGTATCTTTTTTTTTTTAAATCATGATAAAACATCACGATCTTCATTGCAAAAATCTGTTCATTCTCATATATTTATTGCCTTTAGTCACAATGGTATGCTCCTCTGGTACATTCACTTTCACCTTTTACACGCAAACCCACACTCATGGAGGAAGTTAAATAAAGCTGTGCTCTGCTGTCACATCCTGGCTGCTGATGTACCCAGCTGATGCGAGCCTTTCACTCCTTGGAAGACCGTCTGTCAGTTCCCCACGGTCACCAGCCACTGTCACCACGGTGACAGATGGACCTGCCTGTCGGAGGCCATCGCTCCTGGCCCAAATCTAGCAACACACACGGGCGCATTGTGGACAGACAACATAATCTGCCTAATAATGGCTTCCGATTAGCGAGTGCTTTGCTGCCAGGGTTCTGCAACAGTTCCTATCTGTTGATGGAAAACGTACCCTGCTCAATCCCTGAAATCATTGTTAAAGTGCACAGATATTAAGCTCTGTGTGTCAATGCATTTTTCAAAACCACATTTTCTTAAAGATGTAACTTTGCATTGTCGTTATGCACCCAAACTGTTGGAACTAAACCAGCTGTAGGGCTGTTACACAGAGAAAACCAGTTTGTGTCTGCTGAAAAAATATTTTCACTGCCTGAGTTTTTCCTCGGGCAGTGAAACAAGATGACTGTTTTTCTGTCAAGCTCAATACATTATATTTACTGCTATCCTCAATACACTGGATACTTTATTATTCTTGCTTCATTGGAATTCACAATAATCAGTTTTTATATCATTAATCACCAAACCACATATCATATACAATGTAGTGCCCTGTAGGTTGAGCAGTCCTCAATTACTCACTGTTAAGAATGGATTTTCTGCCACAAATTTCAAGATTTAGTAAGCAGAACAAAATGAGCTGAAGGGGGGGTTAGGAACAGCGGTCCTGGTCTATTATTTGAGAGATGGAGGCGCTGAGGATTTATTGGGTGCTCTCTCACTGCTGCACAGGCCAGTCGAGATCGCCCACCTGTCCAACAGCGCTCTTTCCTCCCTCTTGTATGTCATTAGCGCTGGAGGTTGGCCCCAACACCCATAACACCTTTTGATCTGGGAGCTTCAAACACACTGTGGTGCTTCACACACACACACACACAAAACCCCCATCTAACAATGTGTTGTTGACATGCGCACTGTTTTATTGCGTTGTTTGTCAAAGGCATCGAAGCTTTAACAGTTTAAATGTGCTCCATATCTTTGAATGAATGTCATTCTTTCATTTGCTTTTACAGTAAGACATTTAATTTCCAAGGTGAAATTCGAAGAAGGTCGGTGCGATGCGAAGACCTGAATCGACCTTATGTCAGAGTCGACATAAACAGCATTTATGGCTTCCACGGGTGTGTTCGTTTTAAGTATCAGTGTGTCTGATTTGAAAAGCCAGGGGAGCGAGTGTGCTGAGAGACATTAGCAGACAGCAGCAGCAGCAGATGAAGGATAATCAAACGGCAGCCTGACACTTTGACTGACAGCATGCTCAGGCCGGAGAGATTCACTCGGGATTGACAGCTTGCATCTGCGTCTGATTTACGGGATCGCTATGTGCTCCTGAATGAATGATTTCTATTGATTGAAAAATGGGGGTGAAAAGGGAGATGATGGGAAGGAGGACGGGGGGGGAGGAGAGGAAGGAAAGAAATCTGCAGACGCAACACAGTTGGAGCTGTCGTTTGTGAATGAACCCAGATGTCTGAGAGATAAAGAAGACAAGAGCGCGTGTGTGTGTGTGTGAGATCTTATCCTTTCACTCTCCCTCAAGGATTGACACACAAAAGTGGCCCATATTTTTAGATCAGGCACCGCCTAGTTTTACTCGTGCTCTACATGTGTTCCACACCCCTGTACGCTGAGGTGTGTGTGTGGTTGCTTCTCGTCTCACTGTTGTATTTTAAATATTATGGAGGTAAATACACACCACAAGCCTCGCATTTTCTTCTTTGTTTCACGCATTCCTTCTCCCGCTCTCATTTCCATAACTTCATACAACTGTTTATTTCATGCAGAGTCGAGGGGGGGAGTGAGGGGGGGGGGGGGGGGGGGGGTGTTGAGGGAGGAGGAGAGGGCAGCGATGTGCTTAAGGAGCACATTTCCCCCCGCTAGATGCAGGCTGTGTTAGCGTTTTAGTTCTTCATGTGCTTCTCCGGGATAATGATGTTTCTGCGATGATATTTCTGGTCAACGCTCACTCAAGCAGAAACCCGTGTGTGTGTGTGTGTGTGTGTGTGTGTGTGTGTGTGTGTGTGTGTGTGTGTGTGTGTGTGTGTGTGTGTGTGTGTGTGTGTGTGTGTGTGTGTGTGTGTGTGTGTGTGTGTGTGTGTGTGTGTGTGTGTGTGTGTGTGTGTGTGTGTGTGTGTTGTGTGTGTGTGTGTGTGTGTGTGGTGTGTGTGTGTGTGTGTGTGTGTGTGTGTGTGTGTGTGTGTGTGTGTGTGTGTGTGTGTGTGTGTGTGTGTGTGTGTGTGTGTGTGTGTGTGTGTGGTGTGTGTGTGTGTGATGTGTGTGTGTGTGTGTGTGTGTGTGTGTGTGTGTGTGTGTGTGTGTGTGGTGTGAGAAGGGAAGTGGGAGGGAGGGTAGGTGATGATGCTGAGGGAAGAAAAGGGAGGGAGGACAGTGTGCAGTGAGGTAGAGAGAGAGGCGGAAAAAAAGGAAAAGGCAGCAGGAAAGGGAGAGACTGGGAGGACGCTGCAACTGCCTATAGATGCTGGAGCCGTCGACAGCGGAGCGCGGCGCTCAGCGGACACAGGAAGATGGTCTCAGTAAGAGGGGAACTGACGGTTGCCTATAATTTAATGTTCAGTATCTTGGACTCCTTCTCCATGGGTAATGCTACGGCCAGGATCTCCAGCTCGCTCTCTCCTCCTCTCCTCTCCTCTCCTCTCTCTTCTCCGTCTTAGTTGCTCTCCAGGATTCTGTCCTCTTAAACTCTCCTCACTTTCCTCCTTCAAACACACACTTGCTCACACGCGTCGAGTAGCCAGGCTCTGTAGCGAGTGCCGGGGTAGCCCTGGAGGCTGGCCCCCCCAGTCCTCCGCTGCACCAGTCAGGCCGAGCGCTGGCCGCGGCACTGGTGCAGATAGATCGCGCTGCCTGCCCCCACCCCCCACCACCTCCTCTTCCCCTCCCTTCCCTCCTCTAACACCAGCCGCGGATGGGCGAGCAAAGGAACCGAGCAGGGAAAGAGAGGGAAGGAGGGAGAAGGAGACGAGGGATAGATGAGCTGAAATTGTTTTGGAGTCTGCGTTATCTGTTTTCTTCTTTTTGTATTTTCTATGAACGTGGACGATAAACTAAAACTACATTGGTAACCTTCTCTTTTTTTTTCTTTTTCCCCATTTCTGTTTGGCTTCACAGGGGTGGCACCTGCAAAGAAGAGCCCGAAACTGGTAAGTTGTTGTTTTTGTTGTCAACACGTTTCCCCTCTCCCATCTATACTTCACTCTCCTGTCTCAATCTACATGGTGTATCTGTCAGAGGGATGTTGGTCTCTCCTCTCTTACCTCTTCTCTGACTCTCTCTCTCTCTAAGGTGTAACTTGTGTTGCGCTTATGGGTCTGTTTGTAGTCTGTTTGGGATGCTGTGCTCTGCGGGGGTGGATCCCTGTAGCTTCACATCAGCCCCCCCCCCCCCCTCCCCTCCTCTCTGTGGCGGGGGCTTTGGACGAAGGGCTTTGATGCACAGCGTGAGCTGGGTTGCTAACACGCTGATGATCGCATCGCGCGGGGTGCTAAGCTTGCAGTGTGAGAGTGGAATGTAGGATCACAGCTGAGAGTCGGCCTCATCCTGTGACATCCGCTGCATTAACGCAGAGACATGATGACTCTGTCTGACTCACTGAACGTGTGTTTGTCAATTTTGTTTTTGCAGGATCATACGGAGATGGCTCCTCCATACAGAGATTACACTAGGGTATGTGAAGTAGATAAGAGGTGGTGTTGGTGGTGTTGGTGCTGGGTATGTTAGATGATAATGGTGATGGTATGGCATTTTTATAGCGGATAATAGCGGTGGTACATTGAGGACGATAATCTTGGGTAGTTTGTGAGCAATAAAACACTTTAAAGAGGACTGCTAATGCTGTCAGGCATTGAGCCTCTGAACCCCAGTATGGCCTGCTGCTGGGCAAGAGGAGTCTGAGGAAGCATCGAGGATTTGTTTTCATTGACTGAGGCCCCCCCCTCCCTCCCCTCCCTCCCTCCATCCCATCTTCTGTCTCCTTAATAAGTTATTGGAGCAGCAGAAACCAATGTATTAGGGCAGTCCCGGGGGAGAGGGAGAACACAGTGACTGCAGAAGGTCACATTTAATGGATCCATCAAGAACAAGAGATTTGTTTTCATTTAGTAGGGGGAAGGGATTTGGACTTTGTGTACATCAAAGTGAGAGAAACCAAAAAAGAAAGCTGCCGCATTGGCTAATGGAGGCTCCATTTTGTTTGATGGAATGAAAGCGTCCAAAAAAATCATTATGAGGTCAGGGAAGGATCAGTCCTGAGCTCGGACTTTAGCACCAAACCTAGCCTGCAGTTGTTACTAATTATATAAATCATTTGATTTTTACATCCCCACAAAAACCCAGTGATGTTACACTCGTATCCACAGCTTTTAACGTAATATTAGCTCAAGCTTCAAGCCTCTTTTATGTTTGAATGTGAATGAATATATACATGAATTGCAGAGGTGTATAGGCTGATTCGGCAAGTGATGAGTGTGAATGTATTGAAGACTGCACTTTGAAGACCAAACACTTTGATATCTAAGAGCAGATGAGCCACCCGCCCCCGTCCTTCTTACTGGTGTATTTTTGTCCACCACATCCAAAGAACTGGGAGGTCACATGATGCAAAGAGACTGAACTGAAGTGGTTTTCTCTTGTCGTCTTAAAATATATCCTTTTGTTTCTCACGCTCCGTTTGTAACCCTCTCCCTTTAGTGCCATTTTTTTGAAAGTAATGAGGATGGGACTGTAAAGAAAGATTTATTGTGACACGGGTCATGGGAAGGATTTCTTCTTGTACTTCTGCTCAGGATTGTATGTGCTTAACTCTGCTCAAGCACCGCTCCCTTCAAACCCTTCAGCAGGTGCTTAAGTGCCCATGTTATTGAGGGGCCAGTGGCAATTTATGAGGGGTTTTACATTTTCTGGCTCCACCAGTTGGATCCCAGCTTCGTTTCAAACACCACACAAGGGCTTTATTCGCTGTGAATATCCCTCCAGATGCAGCAATGGATGCAGTTCCTCTGTGTTAAACAAAAGGACTAAGCAATGTGCTCTCGTAAGTTAAGCTACAGTTGTTTTCTCCCACAGCTGACTGACTTAATCATGAGAAACCATTGTGGTCCTTTATTTTCCCTTTGCGTGATAAAATAATGATCTGGATCAAACCGGTTGATCGTTGTTTGTGTCAGTCGCAACATAACAATGGTTGACATTATACACTCAGGTTCTACCCCACGGAGCAGCCATCTATCATCTTTCTGATCTCTAATCTGAAATGATTCTGTCTTCTATTTCTCACCCCACTGATTCTCCTCTCACCAGATTGTCTTTCCGCTGCTGAGCATGCAATAACCTTTTTTTTTTTTTGTGTGTCTCTGTTACAATTAGCAAATGATATTGATCTGCTTCTCCAACAGCAATTGTCGAGGAAAGACAGTCAGAACAGCTCCCAGCACAGCGTTTCCAGCCACCGGAGCGCCCACACAGACTCGCCTGTGCACCCGTCCCTGGCGCCCACTCTCAACGAGAGCATCGCCCCCCCGCCCCCCTCTCAGCCCCTGCCGGGTCTGCCGCCCCAGGACTCCCCGGCAGACGGGACCATCCAAAGAAAACCGGACCCCTTTAAGATCTGGGCCCAGTCCAGGAGCATGTATGAAAGTAGGCGTAAGTATATACTTTTTGGTGGCGGTTGGATGAGGGCTGCATGGGGCTGTTGGATCAGGGAGACCCTTGGTGTGTGTGCACGCTTTGGAGCGAAATCTGGGATAAGACTTGTGCATGTAAGTAACTGATTTATACGCACATATATTCACTAATAATCACATATTCTGCCAAGCTAATCGCCCGCTGGCTCCAGCTTAATATTTAACACACAGACATCTAACGCACAGCTGGAAAAATGAGTTATTCATCTTCAAATCAGTTCTTCAAAGCCACAAAGTTGGCATTTGTTTCCAAGCGGCATTTAAAAGCAGCACGTTCGTTGTCCAGCCGTTTAAAAGCTATTACTGTAGGTGCCACTGTGGTCCAAATGTCGACACTGCCACCATTGACACACTTTTACACTACACTTCCCTAAACAGACACACAGGCGTATAATTAGCTGCAGTTGTAGAGTCGATGTCAGCGGATTGCATACCCCCCTCCTCTTTGCAAAGGGAAAGCTCCAATTAAAAAGAATAACCCTCACATCCTCTGTCAAGTAACAAAAAAATAAAAAACCAGGAGGAAGGGAAAAAGCAGGAGTCTGCAAGGGCCAAGAAACATCTAATAACTTATTATGCACCACTTGTCAAGGATTTTCATTATTCAGATGCCTAATAAAAAGAGTGTGAAGAGAAGGGCTGAACGTGCGCTCAAAGTGCAGACAGAAGACTATAGTGTTTGATTTATAAAAGAAATAAAGAATAGTCAGGAGGACTGGAAGAAACCAAGACGAAGGGGGAGATTAAGTCTTCATTTACCTGTCCTAAGGTGATGGAGTCTCAGCAGGGGTTTTCTAAATTGCCTGAGCCAGTTTGCTCAGTGCAAATGGGGGGGGGGGGGGGAGACACACCTCAAAGAGAGCACAAAGGATACCAAAGGGGGAAATGACAAAAATGTGGAAATGAAAGAGAAAGCTCCAACATTGAGGGATCAAGAGATTCTAAGGTAAAGGGAAGAAGAAAGGAGCCCAGAGAGAAGGACAGGGAGGACAGTGACCTGTACCTGCAGGTTTAAATCCTCCGTTTCCTCACGCTGCATTGAGCTCTCATCCTGAGGTCCTGCTGCGCGCGCCCCATTGGGCCCAGGCCTCGGCTGCAGCAGAGACATTTCTCTACGCCACATTCACTATAATGAAAAGTTTCGCAGAGATCAAGGTCTTTAAACACACCATGTGGTGAATGATTTTAACATTTCCAAAGAACTTGCTCTAAAAATCTAGGCCAGAGGATAGGGAAGTTGCCTGGCCTTCATTTTGATTACTTGGTCTCATGCAAGAAGCGAACAATTCCAACTGTGTTTTCTTATTTTTCCTTTGCTCTTAATAGAGCATTTTACAAATTGGCGTGAGAACTCTTACCAAGATGAGAAAATTCATCTTGTTTTCACCGTCCACAAATGCTTTTGTCCAACGCAAGTAAACACCATTTCTTGTTCTTCTTACATCTTTTTCTTTTAGAGGTAATCTCCATTTTTACCAAAGTATTTGCACAAGGCCCTACACCTGCCTTTTTAACGTTTTCTCTATGCTAAAAAAATAAAAGAAAATCAGCCTCATGCCTCTACTTTATGATCAAGTGAGTCTTATCATTCAGCACACCGGGGTAACAGCAGATTAAGATGGTTAAGAGCATTTGAAGCTGCTGGACAAAAATAAGGGAAAATAAAAGATACGTTTAAGAGACTGTTGCTGCTTGAGGCCTGTTGTCTGGTGTAAACATGCTTCCAGTTTAATGTCCTCACTCTCTGAACCACCTGGCTTGGTATTTGCAGTCCTAACACATAGCTCAGCACAGGTCCGTACATCTTTGTAAAATATTGATCCATTCACGCCCCGTTACCTCACTGTGGGAATCACATATGGATCTATTAATCGACAACAGCAAGGTGTAACTGAGCAGTTGAACCCAGCGAGTGAAGGTGCAGATTGCAACAGTTACCCTCTTGACTCTTCCTCTCCCACTTCCTCCACTGTTACATCGTGATGGATGGGAAGGGATAGCTTTATTCCGCAGGGATTTCAACTGTTGACTGAAGGAACAGATTGGGAGCAGGCTGTTTGTGCCTTCTGCCACCCTGCCCGCCGTCTCAGTAGCTTTAGTGGCCTTGGCAGCAGCGTGTTGGAGCAAGGAGGAAATCTCCCTGGGAGTGTGCTCAGAGGTGCATGTTTGTCAGCCCGCACAACACAGCTGCGGACAAACATGCATGCACATAACATGAATAAGTATATACACACATCTAAAGCAAAGAAGCTCATGTTTACGCCGGGATGAGGCCACACACGTGCACGCTCGCTCCGTCTCTCCACTGGCTCCTGGCCCCCCTGAGCCCCCCACATTCACTGCAACAAGAACCACGAGCTGTCAGCCAGCAGATCAATGCCTCTTTTATAGCACAGCCTGGAGACATATTTGAAGACAATGTTTGCCACCACTGTCGACATTTGGTGGGGCAAAAAAACAGTGCCTTAAATGCATATAATTAAAAGGAATTGGATGAGGATAAAACAGGATTAGGATATTTGCCTAACTGGTAAATACATATTTTTTTCTTTATTCTTAAAAGCCATTTTTCCCCCCTCAGTTATTTGCGAAATATTTCTAAGATTATTTGGGGAATTTGAGCCCCTTACCTCCCATCATTTCCAATGCTGAGCACAGCATCTCTCTAGTGAATAACACACATACACACACACACACACACACACACACACACAATTCTTTCTCTTGTGGATGGGAGTGGGCTGTCAGCTAACTACAGTAAATAATATATAGCATGTTCCAGCATGTATTAGCACCTCTTTCTGGAAAGTGCTTCCTTACATTATGGAAGAGTAGAAACAGAGTTGCATGTCACACTTCGCCTCATAAAAGAAACAGTGTTGTGCATTAGAATAGTAATTACTAGTAAAAAAGCTAAGAATAAAAAAAGGAAAGGATGATATTTCTCCTAACTTCAGACTGGAATTTCAGCCTGATGGTTTCTAATTATGGGACCCATGAAGAGGGTGCGCTGAATTGTTCTGGCAGCCTGTCTTGCTTCTGAGAGTTTATTTAAGCTCCATACCTCTGCTCTTTACCCAAAATAGATCTGTCTGATCTTTTGACGGCAAGAACAAACACCTTTCCCAAAGCCTCTAGACAGATTGTTTGTGCAAAGTGCCGTCTTAGTGACAAAGCTTGGAACAGTTGGAAGGAGGAATATTTGCATGTTGAAATAAGCAGGCGGGGGGTTTGATTCCAGCCCAGCATGAGGTTTTGACTGAATAGGGTGGTGAAGAGGGACTTTTACTTGAGGCTAATGGCTGAGTTCTTCTTGCCTTGGCGCAGGAAGTCTCTCTGGGCTGGCTGCTGGTATTAATGCAGAAATGTTAATGTTGCTCTTTTGATTTCACAGTTCCAGACTTCCAAGAGCAGGACATTTTCCTGTGGAGGAAGGACACAGGGTTCGGCTTCAGGATCCTCGGAGGCAACGAGCCCGGGGAGCCGGTGAGTTTCTCCCACACTTTCTATCTCTTACAGCTCATTCCCTCTGGTTTGCTTTTCAATGTTCACAGCATATTTTGTGTGAAATGGATAAACCACAGAATGATGAAATATATGCTATTTTCCAGCACCAGTCTGAGATTTGTGTTTTTCTCTTCATCTGCGTCCTCTCTTGATCCGGCCAATGTAAACAGAAGACCACCCGTCTCTCACACACACACCACTGCTTTATTCTCTTTCCTAAATAGGCAAAGTTGTTTGTTCTTGTTCACTGGCCTGCATTGCATTTTTGAAAGGAAGCGAAATAATGATTAACTATTGAGCTGTGGTGAAAACAGTTGCAGGCTTTGGGAGAACAGTTAACAGTGTGATTTAAATTGTAGCAGACCTGTACTGCATGCCAACTATAGTCCTGCTTCAGAAGTTGGGACATGAATTGTTGAATTGAAATAAATCCTGCCTCATTAAAGGATCAATGAGTAACCGTATTTGCAGAAACCCTTATGATAGCCTCGATTTTGTGCCGTTACAAGCTTCTTTCTTTTTTTACGTTTTCATATATATATTTTGTTTTCAGATCTACATCGGACACATAGTGAAATACGGCGCGGCAGACGAAGACGGGCGCCTGCGGTCCGGAGATGAACTGGTAAGCGTGGACGGCACCGCAGTGGTCGGCAAGTCGCACCAACTGGTGGTGCAACTGATGCAGCAGGCGGCAAAGCAGGGCCACGTCAACCTCACCGTGCGACGCAAAGCCACCTACACCGGTAAGAAGAAAGAGGGAGGGGCCTAAGCTGTAAAAGACCTAAAGATAGACACATAGATACATATGAAAAACACTTTTTAAATGTAATCGCTAAGGGCCCCGTTTGTATCAATGGCTGTTTCCCCAGAGGCGCAGGGCCATGTTTGCTATGTGCAGGTGTTGCCTTGCTAGGTAATGGTCTGTTGAAAGTGCTCCTTTGCTACCACCAGCACATTTCCCTGCGCTGCTCGGCTCCACCCTGCTCCTTGGCAGGCGATAAAGAAAGACCCATAAATATGATGAAGAGGGTGGTCAACCTTCGTCCCGGCGACAGCGGACAGACATTAGCGCATTTCTGCTCCCCGTCTGCCTCAGAGCGTTGAGAATATGAGGCGCCTTTCGCGAGCAGCTGTACAGGAAATGAAATGTGGAATGAAATGTCCGGATACCAGAGGCGGGGCCGCGTCTTTAGTTCATCTTTTGTTCGGAAACAGATCGGAGGAGAGATTGTTGGAGAGGCTCTTCTTCCCAAGCTCCCTCGCCAGCTTGTCTTTCACCATATCAGCATAAACTGGCTGTGATAGGAAAAGAAACCTGTCTGTGTTTGTTTACAATCTTTTATGTTGTCAGATTGCACGGATGATGTAACACTTAGCTCTGTTGTCATCATATCTTGATGTAATATGCACCGGTGTCTTATTCAGCTTTTTTTCTGTTCTATTATCTCCTGAACTTCTTATGCAACACTGTCTGGCATAATATGTGTTCTCTTGTCGATGTTCTTGCGTCACCACCTCAGTTTGTACTCTCTCACCACCCTGTCTGCAATGTGTGTCTTTTTATCTTCTCCTAAATACCACTTCCTCTTCCACCCTTCACTGAATATCATGCATCTTTCTCACCTTATCCTCCTCTGCCATCTCTAGTTAAAGCAGAAGGAGACGTGCCCCCATCGCCGGCGTCCTCCCACCACAGCAGCAACCAGGCCCCCAGCCTGACGGAGGAGATGGGGAAGCGCGACCCCCAGGGCAGCCAGAACTCTCTGAACACCGTGAGCTCCGGCAGCGGCTCCACCTCTGGCATCGGCAGCGGGGGAGGCGGCGGCGGAGGGGCGGGCGGCAGCGGTAACGCCGTCATCGCCGCGGCTGCAGCCACCACCAACTCCTCTCAGCCCCCCATCGTCATGTCCAACGCCCCCTCCACCATGCAGCCCTACGACGTGGAGATCCGCCGCGGAGAGAGCGAAGGATTCGGTTTCGTCATCGTGTCTTCTGTGTCGCGGCCCGAAGCTGGCACCACCTTTGGTAAGAGATGTCATTATTTGTTTGAAATACCACACACATTTGTTGCTGGAACATGCAGATTTCTTAAAGATTTGATTCACTCAGCAAAACAAAAAAACACACTTCAAAGCTTTCTCTCATCGCTGGAGCCTTTTATCTTCCTGTCTTCTTTGTGGGCTGCCTTTGTATCATCTATAGAAACCTCTGAACACTAAACAGCCTGACAACCAGCACCGATTCTGGCTATTTACAATCCCACCAGATCAATACCAACACTCCACTTCAAAGCAGAGGTTCTTCTTTCTCATTTTCATCTTGAGCCCGTCAAGTCGTGCCACTGAAACCCTTTCTCCGCCCTGCAGCTGCTGCTACACTCACACAAAGCTTTCATAATTGATCACAAGTGAAGTGGGTCTTACATAAGACATTTGTTTTATTCAGCTCAACTTAAATGGCTTCTGCCCAGCAGGTTGGCACTAAAAGCCTAATGAGAATGCGTGCTGCAGGCAGGGTAATATGGGGAAGTGATCAGTGTGAGTCATATTTATTTATTTAACAAGGTAGGATCAGAGAGATGGACTGACCTACAAAATTACCCCGTCTACATATTTGAGGTTATTTAATCAGAAACAATTAAGACACTGTTAACTAGCCATAAAGCTGGCGATATTGCTTTTTACAAACAAGTAGTGTCTTTTCTATGCAGTGCGCTCTATACTTCCTTCATGCCTGCACCACTATGGCTTTTCCCTCTCTCCTCTGTGCTCTTATCTCTGTCAGTGTGGGTGGACTGAAAAGGTCTGAAAATGCTCAACTTTCCAGGTCAGCTTACAGAGTAGCAAAGCTCCTCTTTCTCACAGGGCAGAGCCAAATGCATGGGCCAGCAGATGAGCTTCATTTGACCTGAAATGTAAAAATCCAGGGGAAACCCAGTGGCTGCGTGAAACCAGTCCACACATACTGGAGCAGCACTGGTTTTATACAGAAATGCCAGAGTATTACTCTCTCTTTGTCTCTCCGTTCATTTACTTTTTACTCAATATTTGACAGCTAGATTGAGTTGAAAAGAAGAGGTGGTCCTGGTTAGACGAGTATAATAGTGGAATAATCGAGAGAAAGGGAAGAGGTGGATGATAATATGAAAGAAGATGGTGAAAGGAAGGAGCGATTGCATGTTCCTCTTCTCTGCAGAGACTGATGTCAGACCGCAGACATAGGAAAGGAGGGAGGAAGGGAGGAAAATAAACAGAGAGACCTCAGGGTAGCTGCTGAGATGTCAGCTTTGATGAATGTCGTCTTTCTGCGGATCCAGGTGTTTGGGATGCAGACGACACAACACCGGTTTATTATTTGCTTAGAGGCTCTCATGCAAATATAATAATGATAGCCCTTTCAGAAATGTGGCGCAGGAGCAGCTCTAGAAAGCACATTGGAAGATACGTTTCCCAATGACTCGTTTGAAAAAACAATTGACAGGTAAAGGCCAAAGAGGAATAAGAGTGACAGATTATTTTTGCGGTGCTCACTTTGCCCTTCTTTGCCAACGCTTGCATTCGTTCTCTCCCGAACGGCTTCTCTCAGGGACTGCGCCTTGGCTGCTGGCTGTCGGTGAATTAACCCTTATTCTTCTGATCCTCTTTTTCTACTCCTTTCCCAATTCCTTGCCCTTCTCTCTCCAAACACACACACACACACTGAATCACAACGTGTCAATGGTGACCATAGCTGGCAATGCATGTGTGGCCATGCCCCACAAAATAGGGCGCATCATCGAGGGGAGCCCGGCGGACCGCTGCGGGAAGCTGAAGGTCGGCGACCGCATCCTGGCCGTGAACTCCTGCTCCATCACCAACAAGTCCCACTCTGACATCGTCAACCTCATCAAGGAGGCCGGGAACACCGTCACACTACGCATCATCCCCGGGGACGGTGAGTAGGGAGGGACAGGGAAGGACTACACTTTACTTAAAGCTCATTTGAATTAGTCATTTGTTTATTAGTCAATTCTTTTAAAAGAAATACCAAGATTGGGAACCAGCAACCTGAGGGATGCCTTCAGAGTCCTTGCTACAGTGAGGGATTTTGCCAAACAGCACATTCTGACTCACAATATTTAGCAGGCTCCAGGTCATAAAGGTTCAACTAAGGTTGCAGACTTTTGCGACAACGCGATCAACTTTAAGTATTATTATGTAGTCTGAGTTTCTTTGAGCTGCAGGACAAGTCATCAATTTCCTGAGTGGTTATTATGTATGCCTGTAGGGTTATATCAATCTTACAGTTTATTCACAGTGCCTTGAACGCCCCGGCAGTGTTGACAGAACGGCTTCTTTGGGGATTTTAAGGAACTTTCTCTACTTTAAATGATGGATAGGTGTGTGTTTTTGTGTGTGTCTCAGAGAGAGAGAGAGAGGCAGACCTTCCTCTGTGGGTGTATCTTAAGTCTAAAGTGGTTTTAAGGAAAAGTTTGTGCTCATTGTATGTTGTTCGCTGCAGCTGAGAGCTCTCGCAATTTTGTGCTGACAGATCACCCTAGCATGCTTCACAAATGCTGTTTAATTAAGTGTGTGTGTGTGTGTGTGTGTGTGTGTGTGTGTGTGTGTGCTGTGTGTGGTGGTGTGTGTGTCGTTGTGTGGTGTGTGTGTGCTGTCGGGTAAGCTGTTCGTGTCGTGGTGTGTGTGTGCTGGTGTGTGTGGTGTGTGTGTGTATTTGTTGTCGTGTGCTTGAGTGTGTGTGTGTGATGTGTTGGGTGTGTGTGTGGTGTGTGTGTGTGTGTGTGTGTGTGTTGTGTGTCCTTGATGGTGTGTGTGTGTGTGTGTGTGTGTGTGTGTGTGTGTGTGTGTGTGTGCGAACAAGGCGATACTCCCTGTCAACCTGCGCTCGGGAAGAAATTGGAGCTATTTGTCCGACGCTCGTTGCTTTCCGGCTCACATCTTATGGATGAAGAGTTTTTTTCTTGTTTTTTTTCCCCCCCTGAGACAAAATTGCTCTGCCACAAAAGAGATCGAGAGCAAGAGAGAAGACATCGGAGAGAAATAACTGGATGTGCGTTATCGGAAAGTTCTGGTTTGTGTTTATATGTCAAACAATCAGATGGCGTCTGACACAGAGACAAAGAGAGTGGCAGGGAGAGATTGTGGCTTGTGTTTCTGAGTTTTGTCTCTGCCTCTGTTTGCACATGACTGAGCACCCTTATTTTTGTGTGGATCAAGCTTGTCCAAACTTTCCAACATGAATAAATAACACAGCGAGAGGTTCTTCCAAGGTGACGTTTCCATTGAGCTCACTGCTCCCCTGTGTAGGAACACAGGTGGAGTTTTGTAGCGACTGATGCTCAAGTCTGCAATGACAAGGAAAACAGGAACTCTTCCTGCTGGTGCGCTGTAAATAATGCACAAAAATGCTCCCATCAAAGCGTGTGTCTCTGCAGCGTAGACTTGAGGCCTGGCACACCTTGTTGCTTCCTATTGTGTATGAGAGAGAGACAGACGTGCCTCAGGTGATATGATGTGCAAAGAAACGTGTATATTGTGTGAAAATGCTGTCTGACTTCTCTTATCTGTTCTGAATTTCTTATTTGATTGTACCTGCTCTACTGCCATTCAGTGCAAGGGCATATTGCCAGCGCCAGAGAGAAATTATTAGTGGTTTATTTTTTGCGCTGTGAATGTTTTGAAGGAGAGAAAAGAGGCAGTGGGTTGCCAGCGTAACGGAAGAGAGAGTAACACGGAGCTAATTCGACTAATTTGCCTGACAGGAAAACAGTTGGAGAGATAAATGCAGAGAGGCAGCAGGATGGAAGGAGTGGGTTATGCAAACGAGCAGATGGAGGGGCGAATAGGGTTTTCAGGGATACATTTGAGGCTTAAATGGGAAAATGAGCGACAGAAAGTATGTGAGGTGCTAATAGAGTAGATACCAGGAGTTCTTATGGGTGGACAACCATCACACTGTAGCCTACACCTATGGTTCTACTGTAGGTAGTGTTAAATTACACTCACCCAACCCACGCTGCAGCCCGGCTGTTTGATTTGTACCATGTGGTCAACGAGCAATCAAAGTGTTAAGCCAGCAGGCTCTAAGGGGACTGATGGAGGTGAAGGCGAGATGAGAAGATGAAAGGAGACCTGCCTGTGAGAGGAATAGTGAGTGAGGAGAGAGCCGTTATCGGATGAAGGATATCTGTTAATAGTCGCAGAAGATAAGGATGCGAATGAGAAGAGAGGTTTTTCTATGCGACAAGCGTAATGTAATGGCAGTAGGCTTGTGTCGTTAGAGCCCAGTGTAATTCATTGATAACAGAGTTAAGATAAAAGGAAGAATGAATAGCAGCTTTAATGTCCTCAGAGGCTGCGAGTGTGCGCTGATTGACAATTCACAGACAGACAGGAAGAGTTTCAGTCCACAGTGTGATTTATATCTTTTGGAAAAGAAACACAATTTGACATGCATCACGTCAAAATGATTGATGGCACAAACGTTTTGTTCTCGTGTCCCAATCTTGGCTAAGTGGTGGAGGAAGCCCAGAGGCTGGTGGAGCTGCTGCTAGTCCCCATAGGTTCTGCTAATGTTTCTACACCAGTGTAAAAACATTGAAAATGAAAATGCTCCTCATGTGAAATATTGATTTAATCACACTCTGAGTCCTTCAGAACTCTAGAGACACTTCCATTGGAGTATTTGTTATATAAAGTTATATGAATGACACAAGAAGCTGTATGGGAATCCAATAACATGTTCTCAGTGAAGAAGATGTTCTATATGTTCATTAGGAAGAAAGGATTTTGAACTGTGTGAAAAGGGATTGAGACTGAAAGCAATAATGTGGATTCTCTCACCCTCCACAGAGTCATCAAATGCGTCTTTGTTGACCAATGCGGAGAAGATCGCCACTATTACCACCACTCACACACCTCAGCAACAGGCTGCCCCTGAGGCCAGGTAAGATGCACACTGGGAAACAGAGTATTTGTACAAAACAAGTCCATTTATTTTTAAAAGGCAGTGTCAAAAATATGCTGATTCAATTCACAATGAACTGCCTGAGACACTTCAAATCACCGATTACATCTGTAATATTTGACACTGACTGCTTTTTCTTTCTGCCACAGGAACAACACCAAACCAAAACAGGAGTCGTTTGAATTCAAAGCACCACAGGGTCCTCCTCCCCAGCCCCCCACACAAGTCTCAGCTCAGGTAAGGAAGGACACCGGGACATCCATTCACCTGCCGCTTCATTCATGCATCCGTCCATTTCATACCACACACAGCTCAATACCCACCTCCACATTTATCTTTTCAAACATCCATTCAGCTGTTCCTGCACCCGAACCTCCTCCCCCCTGTCATGCATTCACCCACCCATCTTCCCAAGGACGAGCAGAGTGCATTGTTATTTATTTATTATTCCTTTTTCCTCCACCTGCCTGCATTATCTGCATTAAGGAAAGCCTGTTAGCTTTCAAAGTTACCCTCAGTCCAGCGTGTTCGCTGCTGCATTCATCTGCCGGTGTGGAGATGGCGCGCTCAGATAGCATTGATCGCCCCGCAGAGGAGATTAGGAGGGCGGGAAGACAGGAGCTGCTGGGGCTGTCTGCCTGTCCTCGCGCTGCCCGGCCCCTCTCTCTCTCTCTCTCTCTCTCTCTCTCTCTCTCTCTCTCTCTCTCTCTCTCTCTCTCTCTCTCTCTCTCTCTCTGCCCTCTCTCTCTGCCTCTCTCTTTGTCCACCCAGAGCATCAATAATTCAGCATCCTTACACATGAGCATATGCATGTACTTACACACACACACACACATCGGTGTGACTTTCCTGAAGGGTGGCATTTGTCCCCTGCTCCTGAAATAGAAGCCCACTTCAAAGGACACACAAACACACACACACTTCAAATCTGAATCACAAACCCTGATGTCTCTTTCTCCCTCCCTTTCTTTCTGTGTGTGTGTGTGTGTCAGGATTCTGAGTTCTACTCCGTGGACCTGGACCGAGACAACAAAGGCTTTGGCTTCAGCCTGCGGGGGGGCAGAGAATACAACATGGACCTGTACGTGCTGCGGCTAGCTGAGGAAGGAGCGGCCGTCCGCAATGGAAAGATGAGGGTAAGGACACACACACACACTGTACAACAGCTTTCACACACCAAAGCAGCAAACACTTCAAACATAGGACCACTTTTAAACAAATAGAAGATGCCACATACTTTGCTTAAGCTTTCCTTCATATCAAAAAGGGAATCATTCAGTCATAGGATGTTTTACTTATAATCTGAAACAGTTGTTGTTTATGCCTCTAGAAGAGTTTTAACATTTAGGAAAACAGGCTTGAAGACTATGAATTAATGAAGAAAGGTCTGCTTTACAAATGAGTGCTGCTGAATGTAAATGTTGGAACAGCTGTTGAGTTGTAGGGTATAGCCATTTTGGAGCTTGACACTTAATATTGAGTAAAAGTCAGGATCTCTCTGCCTCAGCTGCATAGATCTAGTCTTCCAGCTCTGTTGAAGTGCAATACTAATTTGCTGCTTTATTAAGCTGCTTTCTTTCGATCCAACATTGCATTTTTTTCGACAGTTGACCTTATTCAAATGAAATATCAAGTCCTGCTGACTGTTGAAGTTCATTGTACTCGATTTGAGTAGCTTCTAACTTCCATATCCTGCCATGTGTTGTGATCCTGTGTGAGGAAATCAGTACGTACCAGTCATCACTGTCATTGTTTGGAAACAGTGAGAAGGGGATGATGTATAAGAGGGTGTATGAGCTGAGCAAGAGACATTTGCATGCCTCTTGCTCGATCAAAACTGCCTTGTTTTATAGCTCTGGAACAGTTCATTTGTCAGATCATGGAATAGCTTTTTAAGGGTTTATTTAACTTAAAAAGCTGGAGAGTATTCTCAGCTCATAAAAGAAAACGTAATCTTCCAGTTTGTCTAAAACAAATTGGAGATGTGAGGTTTGGGCAGAGCTGTCTCAAAAGTGATTAGATTGTGATTATGTTTTCATACTGATATGATGAGTCACCACTCTCCGGTGCTGTGTAAGCCCGTTGACTGTGTTGATTAACAAGAGGGCTGGTAATAACTGCCTCATAGACCCAAACAGCCATCAGAATAATATTGTCTATCAATATAATTGCTTGTGCACAATGTTCCTCTCAATTACTGCAAGCCATGCTCCACTGAATATAAACACGGTCCCTCCAGGCTTCAGGTTCATTGTGTGTGCAATACCAAAACAAGGCAAACATTGCAGTCATGGAGCATACCTGTGTACAGAGAATGAACATTGAAATGAATAAACACTTCTCTACTGGCTCTTGAAGTGGCATGTATACACTACAGAAGCTGTCACGAAACGGTGATATTTAACCTTTGAATTGATTAATGGCATTTCCCCTGGGCTGCTTTATTTAATATGCAATACAGGGTTCATTGATACTCCCTTATGTGTTTACTGCAGAGAGCCTGTTGGCATGTGAGCTATATCATCAAATAGATTTTGATGTATGTTATTAGCAACAGTTGGGAAGTGTGTGGGCATACATGTATTAGCACGTTCGTATATAAATACATACGTGTGTGTTTGTGCACCTTATTAGCAGAGATATGATTAGCAGCAGCTCTGTGAGGCAGAGAGGTGTCAGTGGGCAGACTGTCAGAGAACTGGAGGCAAAGGAGCGGGAAGCAGAAAGGGTTTCTCTCTTGTTCTCCTCTCTGGGAGTCACAGTTGCTGACTTTCCCCCTACATATAGAGAATGTAGTGAACATTGTTTTTGCTGTTGTGCCATTTAGGATTTGAAATGTAACTTCTCCTCAATCTGTCCTCCCTCTCCCTCCCTTCTGCTGTCTTCACTCCCTTTGAACCTCCCTGCCTCTCATCTTTCCTCTCGTGTGCTTTCTTCCCCTCCGACACTTGTTATCTTCCTCTGCTATCTCCTCTCCTTCTTCTGGCTTTCTCTGTCCCTCCATCTTCACCTGTCACTCTGTCTCTGCCTCCCATCTTTTGCCTCTCCCCTCCCCCCTCCCCTCTCCTCTCCCCTCCCTCTCCCCTCCCCTCTCCTTCTTCCCTCTTCTTTATTTCCTCCGTAGGTCGGCGACGAAATCCTGGAGATCAACGGCGAGAGCACCAAGGGCATGAAGCACGCGCGAGCCATCGAGCTCATCAAGAGCGGGGGCCGGCGCGTCCATCTGGTGCTCAAGAGGGGTGATGGCTCTGTGCCCGAATATGGTGGGTCTATCTACGAAAACATTCCGTTCTCCCCCATCTTCACGCCCTAAGACACCCAGCGGACGGTGGTGGGTCGAAAGGGGAAAGAACTTTAACACCCTCCCAGGACCCTTCACCCATCCCTGGGACAAACCCACCAGGGAGGGGGGAGGGGTGCTTGGTCTTGGGTCTCTCTCTGGTGGAGGTCACTACTGGGCTTTGGGATTTGTTTTCAGGGAGGGGGGGAGCAGGGATGGAGGTTGTTCCTCTGGGTGCTGTCGCCCCCTCCTGCTGTCACCTGCTCTGTTTCCATGTCATCCCGCTGTCACTTTTCACCTTCTGGCCACTGAGCAAAAGCACTCTGCTGGGACTTTTTTCCGAAAGGTGGTGGGTGTGATGTCAGTGCTACACAAAGACAGAAACTGTTTACAGAGTTTGAATGAGCAGAGTTATGAGAAATCAGTGTTTTTGTGAGAAAGAAGTGATATTGAGGGCTGTAATTCCTCATTAAGAATTAGCATTAAGGAGGAAAAGACAACTTGATCCATTGCGTCCCATGCTAAAATGGGACATCTCGCAGCTTTGGTTAGGACGTGACACAAGCGTATTTATGATATTTATTGAAGGTGAATGTAAGCTACTGAACTCTTTGAGGGGGTTTTTAAGTAAGAACTGTATTGAGAAGAAAAAGGCGATTCTGAAGAGGAAAATCTCACTATACTGTGCTTGGCATTACTCACTTATCCATGGATTTTATTTGCACCCACTGTTAATGTCATTGAGAAGCTGTGACGATAGGAACCCCACCCATCCCCATTTAAAAAGAGTCGCTCCAATTATATAAACGTTTTTGTACAGTGATGAAAAGAATAGAGGCATTTTTACAAGTATTTTTGTTCCGTGTACATAGCCATGATGGAAGCCACATATTAATGGTTAAAAAGTCTATTGCTGCATGAACTTGTCAAAAGTGTGAATTGGATTTGTTTGGCTTTGTCCCCTCTATTGTCTATTTTCCATAATATTTATGGAATGTTCCTTTTTTTTTATCGTACTGACCAGTTTTGGATTGATAGTCACGAGTCATCATAAATGCTTTCTTTTTGTTACCTTTTTTTATGAGTGGAGATACGTTTGCCTGTCTTGAAACGTTTGTCAATGTAATTTTATTTGCGCTAAGAATGTGCTGTCTTAACCTGCACCGATATGACATCATGTGAACTTGTATATTTTTGGATCATTGTTTGTACTTTTAGTTGCCACAACCTTTGACAGTCTTGCCAGTATTTTAATTTGATTTCTGTCAGCAATGTAAAACTGCTTCATACGCTTTTGTTGTGGGTGTGAGTCTCACTGTCTGTATTTCTTTGGGTTTCTGCTGCTTCTGTGTCCACATGTTTAGGTGTGTGTGAGTCAGTGTGTCCGAGTGTGTGTGTGTGTGTGTGTGTGTGTGCTTGGGTCCAGGACTGTTTCTCTGTAACTGATGATTTCCACTGAAGGGTTTGGGCAAGTTTCCTGGACTGTCTCTTTAATCTGAATGACTCAATGATCAAATAAACACTTTTTTTTTCATTGAAAAATCAACACAATAATTCTCCTTTTTCTTCCTTCATGTTGGTTCCAAGCAATCTAAATCCTCTGCTCTTCTCTTTCTTCCTGTTTTTTTTGTATCCTCCTATATTGCGCTGGGCTCTTGTCTTCCTTCAGGGATGGCTGTTCCCCATCTCACTGCATGTATGAGAAATGACAAGATGGGGGAGGCCTCTGTCCTCCAGAATCAGACCACGGTTTGTAACTGTCCTCGCCTGTCGTCCGGCTCTCCCTCCCACTTCCTGTCTTTCTTTCTCTCTGTTGCGCTGCTTCGCCATCCCGATATCTGTGTGGTGTGGCCTCAACTCACCCATGCCCATGCTCTACTCCATACATACAAATCCATCCACCCAAAACACATCGCCAGTACCGCCGCTGCCGTAGCCACTGTTATGGATTCTTCATGCATATGTTGCATTTAACATTTGGGCAACTCGTCCAAAGGTGAAATGCATGTTAGTCTTTTATTATTTCGATTTTTATAGATCATCAAAAGAACATCCTCTTTGCCATTTAGTTGTTAGTTGTATTTCTGCAGCTGAAGACCTATCTATTAAATCTGATAAAGCAAAGCATCGTGGTGGCTGCATATGTAGATATTTTTAGTTAGACTATAGTGGATGAACTTGCCTCAAAGGCAAAATAGAAAAAATTGTCCAGAACATTCAATTCTTCTCGTCTTAGGCAAATGCCACTTAAACTGCATGCTGCAGTACAGGAGTAGGTTTTAGATCTCGTCTTGAGCGTTTTATTTGCTTTAATCATTTACATAGTATCTAAGGCATCATGACCGCGCATGAAAGAGCATGGCTAATCAGTCATCAAGCAGCAGCATCATCGACACACACTACATTGACTCTGAATGTAAGCCGCTTCCAGGCCGGCCGCCCAACCTGCCAAGTCCCATTCTCAGAGAGGCAACCCCAGGTAGACCTGGGGACAGGTTTGTTTTGGGTAATAAGTCACTGGCTGTCTTTGTGTCACTGCCTTTTATTCTCATGTGTAAGCTACACTAATGTGTTTACCATCGGCTGTTGCTGTGCCATCTAACAACGAGCCGTCTTTGCTGGCATTAACATCAGAATGGCTTCCATTGGAAATGTTCTCAGCTTCATGTCTGAGTGGTTCAGCATGGTTTATGTGAAAGCAGAACATTTGAAAGATGCATGTTTGATCCCCTTGCCCTCGTTTGTATGTCACATTGTGTTACAGTCAACGGCCCCGACGACGTCATCACAGCCTACCCAGCCTCAGGGTTACAAAACGCTGCGGAAGTGAGTGCCCTGACCAACACGCCATCGGAGTCCAGCTACCCACCAGAACCCCCTCAACCATCCCGGAGCAAGAAGGAGCCGACCCGCCCCTCCACCGGCAAGACCCACCATTCCAAACACCGCCACCGCTCCCCCAACAAGAAAACCAGCAAGGGAAAGACCCCGGGGAAAAAGTCCAAGGGCATCAAGTTGGTAAAGAAGAAAGATGACAAGGGAAGCGACGGCCACCGGCACCATTCCAACGGGAAACACCGTAGCCGCCACCGCTCGCCTGACAAGGTGCACAGCCGGTCACGCAGTGCAGAGAACACGCTGGACACCCGTCATGGGGGACAACGCAGCGGCCGCTCCCCCGACAGACGCACCGGTCAGCACTCCAATCACCGCTCGCCCCACCGCTCGCCCCACCGCTCTCCTTACCGCTCTCCATACCGCTCACCTCATCGCTCTCCACAACGCTCACCCCGCCAACACAGGTCTCCCCACCGCTCTCGGCACCACTCCCCCACCAGACGCCAATACCATTCCTCAGACCCTTACCGCCGCAACGCCTCCCCGGAGAGACAGAGGCGCGTCAACGAGAAGCCCAACGGAGTAGAGGCCGTATTGAAGGAACCTACTAGGACTCCTGAACTCAGCCTGCCGTTCGAGGACAGCTTCCTCCGTGAGTCCCCAGCCATGGACCGCCTGAACAGGGAGGCCACGCGGCCGCCGCTGCGAAGCCAGGAGCACCTGTATGGGGAGGACAGTCTGCTGAGGAAGGCCTCCTCCATGGAGAGAATCTACAAGGGGGACAGCCTGCTGAGGGACCTGGCCGCATCGCGCAGCCAGAGAGACGCCACCTTGCCCAGAGTGCGCACCCCCGACTCAGATTCGGCCTACAAGAGGTACAGCTCGCTGCTGAGGGGCCGCTCACCTGAGAGGACGGTGAGGGACGGGCGCTTTGCCAGCCGCGACAGCACCCCCGAGCCGCAGTACAGAGCCCGCAGCCTGGGACGGGACATCTCCCCCGAGCCGCAGTACAGAGCCCGCAGCCTGGGACGGGACATCTCCCCCGAGCCGCAGTACAGAGCCCGCAGCCTGGGACGGGACATCTCCCCGGTCAGGAGCTTCAGGAGGGACGACTCGGAGGACGAAGAGGACGATGACAATTTCGTAGCGGCTAAGGTGAGAGAGTACTACAGCACGCTGAAGACCGACAGCAGCAGCTCATCCGCCATCCCCGAGCCCAAGAAGACCTACAAGGACAACCCCAAAGACCTGAGCATCTGATTGGAAGGCTGTCAGCCAATCACAGCCACTACCCACAAACACCTCAAGTACTCACTCACATATCCACTTGGTTCTACAGAAATGCACCCAATTGTGAACACACCAGATACACCCTCACACACACACACACACACACACACACACACAAATAATGTTGAGTTACTAACAAGACAGTGATTCCAAAATGACTTTTGAACGTTTTCTTTTTCGTTTTTTAATTGTATGTTACTTTTTCCTTGTTTTTTATTGTTTTTGGTTTAAGCATTCTACATTTACAGTAAGTCAGATTTTTCCAGAAAATGTAAAACCATAAAAAACAATGATGTGCCTAACAGTTCCATTAATGAGCAACATTTTGATTTTGATTTGATATGTGACGGGCATTTTGTGCCGCACTGTCAGATGATGAAATGTATGTACTTTTCCACGAGGATCCCACGGAAGTACCGCGCACCTGGATACCTGTAACCGGTGCTCACAATGATGCTGTGCATGTCTTTACCGGTTTCAATGTCTCTCTCACTCTCTCTCTTTACTCTCTCTTACTCTCCCTCCCGCCTACTTTTATTCTCCCTCTATCTCTCTCTGTCAATCTCTCTTTCTGTCTTTCTCTCCCCCCAGTGCCACTGTTTTTTAGACATTTGACCAGACTATAGCACAAGCCTGCATTTGTTTGTATATTTTTGACAGTTTGCAGTATGTGTACATTCAGAGGTGATCATTTTAAATGAATGAAGGGAAAATTAAAAGTTAAACTATGATGATGTTAAAATAAAATAATATATTCAACGAATAAAATAAATGTGTGGTTGTTTTGGTTCTTTGGTTTTCCCGGCCATATTTTATTTTAAGCCATTAAACAGGTTTAAGCGACACAAACATGGAGTGTAAGTGTCATAGATAAGAGTGTAGAGTACTGAGCTCTACTCATTTTGGCAAACAAGACAAAAGAGTCGAGGCTGACATTGTTATCTCAGGCCTCCCAAAAGTGTGTCTGTGGAAATAAAGTCTTTGAAGAAAAGTAAAGCTGAGAGCTCCTATTTTTCACAACATCAAAGCCTGGATAGACCAGTCTTGAAAAATGTTCCTCCTCTCCCTGCTTACTTTGATTTGGTTGCCGTTTATATGCCCTATTTCTCCCGTTGTCCTCAAGACTCTTTTCTCCTCCTTTCTATCCACTCTGCTTGCCGAAAGATTTCTCATTCAATAGAAAGCAGACGGCACAGAAGCTGCATCCCTGATTCTGGACGGTGACAGCGGTAGGTGGTGGATGAGGCCAGGGAGGGATTTTTCTTCCCCTTCTAGAAACAACAATGTGTGAGATAAGAGAAAAACAGAACAGAGTGGTCACTCCTGGTGACCTGTGAATGCCAGCAGGGATTTACTTCTGCAGAGAAATGAAATGTGTTGTCTGGCAGTGCTTGATGCTGAGGTGCAGAGACAGATGAGGCACAGCATGTATTCACAACTGCTAAATCCAGTTTGAGATACATGAGGTGCTGTTTTTTCTTTTATCTTTTTATTATTTATGTAAATGGAAGTTTTAAGAAACTGCCATTTACATATTTGTTTGTAGCCTTTATTTAACCAGGTTATATTCAACATGGCACGTGTCTCTAATTGTATGATAATGACTGTAAGGGTCATATTTACATTATACATAGGAGTGTGTCTGCTTGAAGATGAACTGTGAAGATGTACTTCATTTTCATCATATGTCGTTTCTTCCAGTTGCTACGACATGCAAAGTTACTTGATACCATATGTTCAAAAGTATGCATCCAAGATTACCCCGTGGACACAATCTGTACAGCTCATAAGAGGAAATGAAAAGCAGAGATGAAGCATCACGATCAAACGGTAACATATCAGAGCTTTTTTTGGCCCACTTTTCAATTTTACTTCTTTTGATGCAATGATCTGAAAGTTGTTTTCACACGGCTACATTTATGGATCTGGCTTCCTGCCGTAGAACAGGACGCATGCAGAGCTGCTCAAGACTGTTGAATAGAAGATGTTAGTTGCACAGAAGGTAAAGGTATACCTTATTGTGGATTTTAACTTGTATTTGGTAAAGTATTTACTTGTGTAAGTAGGGTTGTATTCAGTAGCACCGTCCACAGAGAGACTTAAAAGAGACATTTGAGTATCCTGCAAACATTTCTCCTCTCTCTCCTCTCTCAGTGAAGGGGAAGCAGCTTCTAAATAATGGATGTAATCCACTTTCCAGCAGAGAAACCCTCTCCTCGCTCTCTTTAAATCTCTCTCTCCATCTTTATCAGGACACACTCCACCCCTTCTCTTCATCAAATGCGGGAGCAGAGCTCACATGTTTTATTGCCTGTGTGACCCCAGAAATGATTAACTGCCCGGTGACGATTCATCACGTCAATGCCAGACAGGAGGGAAAGGATGCTAATGAAAAGTCCAACGACATGCCTACAGCCCAGAGTGGCTCCAGGTGCTCCAACGCCGACCTTGGAGCCCCTCTGATCCTCTGTTGCCATGGAAACACCCA
Source organism: Trematomus bernacchii (assembly GCF_902827165.1). Classification (NCBI taxonomy): domain Eukaryota; kingdom Metazoa; phylum Chordata; class Actinopteri; order Perciformes; family Nototheniidae; genus Trematomus; species Trematomus bernacchii. The sequence continues at coordinate 1,407,214 of NW_022988098.1, read as the reverse complement.
TGCAACAGGCTCTCTCCTCAAGCAGACAGGAGTTGTGGATGCGTAAACAGGGCTGAGGGAGGAAAGTAAATGAAAAGAAAACAAGAGGGCAGGGTTATTTTTGGGTGCTCAAGATTTCAAGATGCTTTCACTCAAGAGAGGGTAAAAGTTTTTTTAAATGTTGAAGTACTCTCAGGAAGCTCAGCATTTCTATCTAACAAGCCTGTAGTGTCTCCCACTGCTGTCATGCTGTAACTCTTCTTTGTCCTAATACTGCATCTGTCTCATGCTCGGCTGTGCATGGAAATCTTCTCAGGTAGAGAGGTGTGGTGGAGCAATTTGTTGCGGCTGCTTAAAGGGAATTTCATGCTATGTGTGTTTTTCTTATCATGGTGTAATGGCACTCAATAGGATATGGTATATTCATTTAAAAGCTTGAGGCTATTGCGGTAGTGGGCTGCAGCTGTCACACTAATCAATCAGCAGCTAAAAGAAGGGTAGGCTATATGTAAAGATATTTTTTTTTATAGCTGCACTAATCAATATTTTTAGTCATGCTAGCAGCCTGGCTCAGTGGATGTCATTCAGCCTGCTGACTTTGGTGAAACCCTGACCTTCACAGCCATTGTGATTGATTGCTGTAAAATTTGGTGTAAATATTCAATGAGCTAGAGAATGAATTTTAAATTACTTCATGATCCCATTACTTTTCTTCGTGTGCTGCCATAAGGTAATGATTTATTGGCTAAAAGTGAAATATCTCAACAACCTGATCCAACGGAATGGATTATCATGACATTAGGCACAACCACATATGTAACGCGGTTACCTGCTAAACATCAATATATTAACATGGAGTTAATGTGACCGAGCATATGTTAGCATAAAGCTCAAAGCTGTTCTGTGCCCACGATACATTCCCATAGTTGCTAGCATGGCAACCCAGTCTCACGGCATTTCGTATAATAGTCACGAAATAAATGTAATCTATTGATTCGTGTTCACCAACACGATTTTCCCATTTTTTTCGTGTCACACAGAACGATTTTAAAAGCAATGTATTTCTATTGGTAGTATGTTTCGTCTTGGAAGACCGGAAGCTGTGGGGTTCATAGAAACATTTTCTTACTCAATATCAAGCCACGATTATTGTTTTTATTTTAAATTGTATAATGTCAGACTTTTTTTTGCCATCCGCGAGGAAAATACTGATTTCAGTATTCTGAGGCTCTGAGCCCCATGCTCAGAGCCTCAGAATACTGAAATCAGTATTTTTGTTATATTTGTTATTATTTGGTGCAGGCACGAAACATACTACCAATAGAAATACATTGCTTCTAAAATCGTTCTGTGTCAGAATACTGAAATCTGTATTTTTTCAAATCTTTTTTTCCTTCTAATTTGTTATTATTTACATTGCTTTTAAAATCGTTTTGTGTGACACGGAAAAAATGGGAAAATCGTGTTGGTGAACACGAATCAATAGATTAATTTCGTGACTATAACACGAAATGCCGTGAGACTGTGTTGATTATGGCTGTTTACTCTCAGTCCTATTAAAATAGACAAAACTAGAACATAATTAACCAACTTGTGTTCCCCTTGGTTCCAAAAAATTGTGTTTTGCTGTTTTAAGTATTAAGAGATTCACACAACCGGCCATGTATTGTACAGACACTGTTAGCAACTAGCTAACTTAGTCAAGCATTAGCAGCTAAAACGACATATTTCCTTATTGGAGGCTAAGATTAGAATGACTAGTTAGGTTTACATTCATAAGGTGGTCAGAAACACATCTCAAAATGAATGCTAATATTACCCTATGTCGGTAGGCTATAGCTAAATATGCTAATTTTGCTAGCGTTCGCTATTTCAGGAGTGTGTATCGCTTGTTGCTGCTTTTTTACAGCAGACAATTTGACTGCCAATTTGACAGCCAAATGTGTTACTCTTCATATTAGTGGATCACTGGAGGCAACAATGCCTGGCTGGTGAGTTGACATTTTATTTTAAGCATTCATCTGATGGCAAATCTTATTGAGTAGGAGTCCTTTGGTGGCAGTTTAGGACGTCATTGACTTGATCTACTGTAGAGGTTCCAGGTGGCTCTTTAAGTGAAGAGTTTATGTCCCATAGTGACCACTGTAGCCACTTTAAAGACGTCAGGACATTGAACGTGTGCCTGGCTTTCCTCCTCTGTTGAAATGTGTTCATGTATCCGTGTCCAAACAGTCAGGAAGCAAATCCCCTGCTTGTGTTGAGTGTGTTGTGCAAATTCAAGTGTTTTACTTCTCATCAGGTCTCCGAACTAAATCCCTCATCCCGTTCCATGCATACGGTGCTCTTGATCAAGGTAAGGCAAATTACAGCAGACCTCATGGTAAGAATTAGACGATGTTTTAGAGAGTGACTCATCCTCTCTTAGAAAAGAAATGGCAGTCCGTAAGCGCCCTCAGACTGAACCGATGAAATAGTTCAACACAGTCTCACGGCATTTCGTGTTATAGTCACGAAATTAATCTATTGATTCGTGTTCACCAACACGATTTTGCCATTTTTTTCGTGTCCCACAGAACGATTTTAAAAGCAATGTAAATAATAACAAATTTGAAGGAAAAACAGATAAAAAAAATACAGATTTCAGTATTCTCACACAGAACGATTTTAGAAGCAATGTATTTCTATTGGTAGTATGTTTCGTGCCTGCACCAAATAATAACAAATTAGAAGGAAAAAAAGATTTTAAAAAATACAGATTTCAGTATTCTGAGGCTCTGAGCCATTTCTTTTCCTCACAGACGGCAAAAAAAGTCAGACATTATACAATTTAAAATAAAAGGGATAGGGTTAGGTTTAGGGTAAGATATTGAGTAAGAACATGTTTTTATGAACCACACAGCTTCTGGTATTCCAAGACCCGATCGGACAAAAAGACGTGGTGCAGGCACGAAACATACTACCAATAGAAATACATTGCTTTTAAAATCGTTCTGTGTGACACGAATCAATAGATTAAATTAATTTCGTGACTATAACACGAAATGCCGTGAGACTGGGTTGTAATAACAGTGGCATATATATATAATCACAATAATACAAAATTAACTCTCCCAGGTGTAGGCAATTTGGGGTGAAGTGTCTTGCCCAGGGACACAACGACATGCTGACTGCAGTGGGGTTTGAACCTGTGCTCCCCTGATCCGAACACCAACGCACCAGACCACTGCACCACACGCCTCCCAACAAGTCATTGTACAGTTTATCAACGACGACAAGTTTTTCTTAATTTTTTTATTGAAGGCCTGTTGGATTTAATCAGCTCGCTTTGCACTGCCAGAAGCCCAGCCTGAAAGGTATTTTGTTGCTCCACCTGGCGTGCCGACACCTCCACCTGGCGCACCGCCGAGTCAGCATGGCGCTGCATCACCATGAGCAGCTGGTCGTCCGATTCCTGGGCCTTGTGTGAATGCAGCAGCTGTTCGTCGTGCATCTCCTTGGCACGCAGGTCCTCATTCTCCTTGCTGACCATGGCACGGCAGTCCATCGCCATGATGGTGTCAAGGAAGCTGTCCTCCCGTGCCCGCTTTCCTAAGGTGAAATAACAACACAGTCTCACGGCATTTCGTGTTATAGTCATGAAATTAATCTATTGATTCGTGTTCACCAACACGATTTCGCCATTTTTTTCGTGTCACACAGAACGATTTTAAAAGCAATGTAAATAATAACAAATTAGAAGGAAAAAGACATTTAAAAAAATACAGATTTAAGTATTCTGACACAGAACGATTTTAGAAGCAATGTATTTATATTGGTAGTATGTTTCGTGCCTGCACCAAATAATAACAAATTAGAAGGAAAAAAAGATGACATAAAATACAGATTTCAGTATTCTGAGGCTCTGAGCCATTTCTTTTCCTCACTGACGGCAAAAAAACTCAGACGTTATACAATTTAAAATAAAAGGGATAGGGTTAGGCTTAGGGTAAGATATTGAGTAAGAACATGTTTTTATGAACCACACAGCTTCTGGTCTTCCAAGACCCGACCGGACAAAAAGACGTGTTGCAGGCACGAAACATACTACCAATAGAAATACATTGCATTTAAAATCGTTCTGTGTGACACGAAAAAAATGTGAAATCGTGTTGGTGAACACGAATCAATAGATTAAATTAATTTTGTGACTATAACACGAAATGCCGTGAGACTGGGTTGAATAGTTATACTGTCATAAGAATTGCATGTGGAAACGTCTGCTTAGCCTGTTGCATTGTTTAATGATTCATTTCAAACTGTGTTGGTCATGGTTAGTCCAAAGTAAAGATAGGATCTTGACCTTTCAATTCAGATTAAGAAAATGTGAAACTCCCGGCACTGTCATTGTTCTGCTTGTCAAAGAAAGTTAAGGTGGCCTTCAAGTAAAATTCCCTCCCTAGAGCCAGGGTTATGTTTGTCCTTTCTTGTAGAAACAACAACACGGCGCACTCCACAAAGAAGACCAGCTCCCTATTTGACACAACAGTTTTTAGTCTAAGGAGACTATTCACAAATGCCAACATGGAGACCGAATGTGTTATTCCCTTGGATAAATCTCCCCAATCCTACATCCTACATCCTAATTACTTATTTGAACCCAAGCTCTCCCCCGAAAATAACCAATACACTTAATTTAGGAACTAACTGAAGTGTCTACATAGTCAGATTCTTTTTTTCATTTTTCATATGGCTTTCTGTCACTTTATGAAATGTGACATGAGAGTACATGCTGCCCTGTCAGCAGAAAATGAAATGAGGATATAGAGTGGATAATTTATTATCTCAGGATAAACCCCTTCAGATGTATCATCTCGTTTTGGATGGGGTCCGATGTAATAATGATCCGTCACCTATGTCAAGTTGCCCTCCTGTTCAGTGCTCTGCCTTGCCCATTCGTTCTGTAAGAGCATACTAATGACATGGGTGAGTAATCCACACTGTTGGTGTCTTTGTTGTACTCAAAAAGAGAGGAAATCAGTCCTGTGCTCAGAGCAGGTCTACAGGAAAACATGCTTCAAAGATGTGCCTTCCTTTCAGCATCATTTCTTTTTTTAGATTTTGACAATGTCAGGTTAAATATTGATGCTCAGAAGTTGCTTCAAAGGAGTCGTGGAGGCAAAATACAAAAGAAGTAAGTATTGATGTTTTTTTAGGTGGAAAAGAGATCTAATTTATTATTATTTTATCCTCCCAGCTAAAATGGTAAAACTTCTACATGTACTGTATTCCCAAATATATAAAACATGTACAAAGTAAAGTTAGTTTTAACCGAGATTGAATAGTTTGGAGTGATATATAAATACATTGCCTCAGCAAGTTGTGGGCCTTGGCGACAGCCCTTGCATTTCAAATGATGTGGTTTGAATTGACATCTTCCAAATATTTGCATGATGTTACGTATCAAAGCTAAATAACTTCTGCATGCCTGCACCGATACAACCCCCTGCACTGCATTAGTAGTCACTAGTCAGACAAACCAAACGGGGATCAGACACATTTGTGGAAATCAATAACACTGTTTATATAGATGACTTCCTGTGTAACCTCCATACATAAAAAAACCTCTTGACACATCTCTGAATGCACACCCGACTTCATAAATATTTATACTTGACAAAGGCGAAGAAATTGACATCAAAATGTTAATGTTTGCGGGAAATGTATGAGTAAGCATTCCGGTCTGATATAATGCGCAAATTGAACCTCCCCATACACATTTGATATATGTGCATCACGATATTATGCAGAAGTGATGGTTTGTTGTGATGAATATTATATGAGTATGAAGTCAAATGTGCATAGGAAGTCATTAACAGTAGCTATTTTCAATCTCGCTGTCATTCACATTATATTGCACGTATCGAACATGTGACTCAACACAAAATGATTTAACTGTTATTGTCTGCGCCCATCCTAAGCCTGCGGGAGATAATGTGTTTGTTTGTGTGTGTACGTTGACGTGTGTGAAAGTGTTTGTTAGAAGTTAATCTCATGAACTAGTGTCAGCCTAATATGTTGTAAGCTCATTAATGACTGTATGTTGTTTAGGGACCTGTCCTAGTTGTGGTGATTCACAATTTACAAAAAATCTATTTTAATGGCTTTATTATGCCGACTGCTGATTCCTAACTCCTCTTAACCAGAATCAGCCAATTGATCAACAACTGCTTCGGTAGCAAAGAAGAAGACATACTTTATTAATCGCTTACAGGGACATTTCTTTCCCCACTCTGTTGTGTTTACACGCATTACACACACATGGGAGGAAAAGGCATCTTCGGAAATGCCAGTCAAAAAACAAGCTTTCATTATACAGTACTGTTGCGGTCCGTTTTTTTGCGTTTGTTGTGCTTAAGAAACGAGACATTTGTATCTCATTCTGAAGTGCAGCATCTTCAGATTTGTTTCTTACAACATTTTCTATTATCCCCTGAATAAATCCCTGTTTTTGATACTTTTGCCACTATCTTGACTCTCAGGGAGCCAAAAGGGACAATTAAGTGAGATGCAACTCTTCTTTGTTCTGATCATTGTATTATTTTAAATCCTATCAGATGGATGGTCATTGGCAGACATCTGACTTGTCATTGGTGAAGTTGGGAAATGGTTGGTTTGTGATGTTGGTGTTTTAAAGAGGCTTCTCCTTGATGTATAGGCCCTTCAGTGTAAGAGCTCTCACTGAGTGGGCTCGAGCTTCTGTAATTGGTCCCTTGACTCTAAAAAGCAACTCTGATTGGCCAAAGAAGTAAAGAGAGTGAAAGAACTCTGGGTTGACCTGGCTGATGCACAGGACTCTGCTGAAGAGGGTTCATCTTCGTCATGCTGAGTGGATGAGAGCTGCTTCTCCTTTTTCTCCATGAGAGGTTTGACCCTGAGCTCCCAGAATACTTCAGTCACACCTCAAAGACAAGGGCCGGGGAAGAGAAGCAGGTTTGGGACACAGTTGAATATCAATTGAAAAGATACCACATAACAGTCTAAATGTGTTACATGTATACACTAAATTGTAATATTATTCTGAGAAAATATACATACATCCTTACACAGGAAGAAATGGAAACAAGTGAGGTAACCAAACAGGTAAAATACATGTATTTAACAGGAGTAGCATTAAAATGACATTAAATGGATATTGTCGGGTAAAAAGTCAAATGCAAACATGAACATGTGCCTTAATTAGGATGTTATTTTAATGAGGAGTCACTATTACGTGACTCATTACGCGACTGTTTATTCTGGCAATCAGGACTTGACTGATTATCTGAATAGATGACTTGGTGTTAGTAATCTTGTGTTGCCATTATTTATACCTTATGGCTGCCATGGTTTCCCTTATATCACTTAGTGTTTTGAAAAAAAAATCCAAGTAGTTTTCCAACTTTATAGAGATGTGATATTAAATTGCTGGAGTGCCCCATTTAAAACGTTTTTTGAACTTGAATAAAACAACATTAATGATACAGATTAAGGTTGTTCCAGAAAGAAAATTGATTTAATCGGACAACTATTGGATTGGTTAAAGGTGGGGTAGGTCATTTTGGAGAAACCAGCTCGAGTGCACAACCGGAAAAAATCTGCCTCTTCCTTCAGACTTCCTTACAGAGCCCCTCCTCCAACACACACGAACGCGCACATGACCAATGAGGGCACGAGATAAGTTTGTGCCCAGATGGAAGGCTGACAGGCAGGTAGGCCATCCAGTTACCGGGCCGGCTAAAATGATTGGTCGTGCTTTGTACAGTGCTACGGCTTCCACAGATGACATTTTTGTATGTATTTATTGTCAAAGCATTTAAGATATTCATTGCTATCGGGATGTTAAGAGTAATGTAATTAAATGCTGCAGTTGTTGCAAACAAAAATATAAAAAAGAAGAATGCAGTCATAAATTAATGACTCACATTCATGAAGAAAGTCTATGCCAAAAACTCAATTTATTTGTAATACAATTATATATCTCAGACATTAAATATAAAGTATTTGGCTTCATGAAGTATGTATTGCCAATTAGTTGCAATGCTCTTCATAGTAAATGCAGCTCTCTTCTTTTTTCACAGAGACAGATGAAAGTACCCGTTTGTGTCCCACAGTGTCATCTTGTGGTGAGTTTAGTCCTCACACCCTCCCTCCCGGACACCATCACAGCCTCGAAGCTGTGAGAACACACAGCTCACAGAGTCAACAGACCACTTCCTGTAGCGGACACACCGTCACCTCCCAAGCTGTAACTCACAGGCTCCAGTGTGACTGATGCTCTAAAATAATGTCCCCCCCTCCCCATTCTCCATTAAAAAACAGGGAGTTTCCTGCCAGGCTGTCGCACATTCACCATCTGAGGCCAAGGACTCTGTCAAAGAGAGACGGATCAATATGTCAACATAGGAATTTGTGTGTGGATGTTTGTGTGTTGTTTATAGTCAGGGTCGGGAGGAGATGGTGGTCTGATGCTTCTTTTGTCTGTGGTATTGATTGAGTCTAACAGAGCTGATGTCACGCAGGGTCAGTGATGTTGAAATAAAACGTCCTCTGTTGCTCTGATGACATCGGTCAAGAGATCTACATAATAATAATAAATTAAGATTAAAAACACTTTTGGGGGGCTGGAAAGTGTGCATCCATCTGTGAAAAAGGCTCCACACTTAAGAAAATGCAGCAACTTGAAATATTGATTAAGCACTAAACCTTTGAATGATTGTTGCACTGGAGTCGATAACTCTTGTCAGTGGAGTTGAGCACATTTTCCATTCGTGTTTTTGGAGCTCTGTGTGTCTCAAAAACACATTCGCCTGAAGATTTTGAGAGGCCTGTGAGATTGACATGATTTAGTGCGCAATATAAAAAAAAAATCTTCCATCAAGGACACTGACCTTACTGCGTAGGCCGATGCACTGTTTACTACATGACTCACACCCTCCCTATACACTGCTGCCTGTCCGACAAAAGCACTCACACACAAACAACACATGGTTTTCTTTCAAGTTGAGTTATTGCCTGACCACTGCATGATGTGTTTTTTCATAGCCCTTTATGCATCATTACATCAAAGTAGCAACTCATCTATAGCATGGTGGAGTTAGAGACGCGCTGCAGGGGCTCTACGCAGAGCCATCAGCAGAAAAACAGCCAAATATGCTGAGCAAACACAAGATAAGTGTTTTCTCATGGCCCCTTTTCCCCTTATTTCCTCTTTAAGCAGCATTTTCTCTGTCCTTACTATGCTTTAGCATATATGCCCAAGCTATAGTGAACAACAAAGATGTGTGGAGCCCACTTCTATAAGAGAGCTCTGTTCACAATGAGGTCATTATGCTATATACACATACAGAGTCAGTAGGCCGTTGTTGAAATTAACTGGTTTCATTCGGTCTAAATATGTGGCTTTAGCATATTTATCTCAGCGATGACATTATCTAATGAACACAAACTGAATTGCTTTTGCAGGGCATGGCGCACACACACAGTCGACCTCCATCACAGGGGGAATTGCAAGGAGATCCACGCAGCATGCTAATAAGCCTGCAGTCAGCCAAGAAAAACACAAATCAGATATACATCTGCGTTCTGACCTCGCCACTGGCCTGTAGCAGAAAGTAGAAATAATGAAAGGTACATTTAGAATATACATTTCTAAACACAATAGTTGTTTGTGTGGCTTGATTATTGTCAGCATGCCTGAGCTGTGGAGAACTAGTCTGTAAGAATTCTGTTTTCTGCACGATTATCAGATCTATGTTGGCACCAAACAGTCCTGACATTCTCTGGTTTAGGGTTTCTTATTTGTTACAGTGGAACGAAAGGCTGTTTGGTTTCTGGAACACTGACAGGCACGCTTTGGGTTGACTTTGGTGCCAGTAAACTTCCTGCTTGTCGCAATGAACTAGTGTGTAGTGGTAGACCAAAGGAAACTGGGTACTTTGAGGTGGGCATGCAAAGTTGGTCATAATAAAAACATGTCCTACATCCTCTTTTCTATAGTTAGACTGCTATAGCTGTAAAATAAATCTGATGGTGATTTAGTACTGTGGCCTCACCCTTCCACTTATTTTATTTATTTATTTATAACTTATCATACTTTTTTGACCACTTGGGGGCGGTGCAATAAGCTGTTAACACAACACTGAGCCTTTATCCCCAAGTGTCAACCCACACGTCTGGAAACTAAAGCCAATGCAGAAGTTCCTTAAACGTGCATTCTTTAAGATGGCCAACAGGAAGCGCTGCTTTCCAAAAAGTCTGAATGTACTATGAGAATATGACTCTACTTTCAACTAGATTTATTTATTATTCAAATGCGCTTATGGTCTTAATTGCTAGTTTTTCTTCAAAAGACCATGATGTTCATTCAGTAAATTATAAAAGCAGGATATGCTTAAGGGCGTGTCTCAGGAACGTTTGCTAACACGTCAGGTTTTGGTGTTGTCCTGGTTTTTGTTTGAAAACGTATAACCCCTCTACAGTGTGTTTTTGTGGAAGTAAATTAAAATATATTTAATGACATAAACTTGTCTTGTTCAGCATTCGGGTTAGGGTTAGCTGTTAAGTATTCAACTATGATAACCATTTGACTGAAAACAGGTGTAGGCTGTGTCTGTATAAAAGGTTGACAGTGACTTAAAACAGTAAGTCTCAACCCAAATCGAGCAGAAAGATAAATTACACAGTGTCGAAATTAGAGAACGACAAAGTTGGTAATTGTTGGTATTCTCAAAGCAACATTGCTCACATTACTTTAAAGAGGCCACCTTTGCACAGGTTTGAACAGTACAGCTTGAGGTGTTTGTGCTGAGTATGGTTTATAGACTGTACATCATAACACTACGACTAAACCTTGAACACCCAAAGAAAGAAGATTCCTTGCTCTCCATCAAAACCCAAAATGAAGGAACAACCTCTAGAGGAATATTGTTCATCCCTCTAGTAGAGTTCAAAGACTCTCAGGATCTATACCGAGGAGCACTGATGCATTGTTCGTTTAATATGAGGAATAGGTGAGTCATTTAAAAAGTGTTGAGCTGAGCTTGTTACGAAGTTCTGTCCCCGAGTGGATCAAAGTGATTAATGCAGCTTTACATGCATTTGTGGTTTGGCAGGTATAACCCTGTAAATCAATGTTTCCTAAAGCCTTTTGCCTATATGGTAGTTTGTATGCTCCTTCTTTTATGGACCAAATAAATCAATTCAGTTTTAATTTCCAAGAGAAAAGCAGATTTAAGTCTTCGAGGGGCAATAGATGAGTCAAGAAGGTTTTAGAGGTAAGGCAGTGCAGGTACCTGACATTCCTCATTAATCTTCCCTTCCTTTCCTATCTCTCCAGCCACTGAGAACATCTTCAATCACCGTGATTTGTGAGACCAATGTTGCAAACAACACAATCCAATGATTAATGTCCTTGAATATATGATGTGTGGCATTTTTATTCAAAGTGTTTGATAAATCTAAGCAGCAATTTACCACGGAGAGAAGAGAATCAATAAACCGTTGACCTCTTGATCTCTCTATTATTCTCATTGGAATAAAGACAGTGGAATTATCATCAGTGGTTAACACACTGTCATAGGGCCCTATAAAAAAACATAAGGCACCAGCCAGGAGACGACCAAGTAAGTCAACATTTATTGCTAATTTCATCATTATAATGAGTCTGTTTTATCACCTGAGACTCCAGCAGTCTCCCTGGTCTACCTATTGCTAATCTGGCATGGCTAACCCTTGTGGAGTTGCTGTAGAGGCACGGTAATAAAGCACACAGCAGGGAGATAGAGGCAGTGATGGAGATGGAGAGAGAGAAAAATAAGGACAAAGTTAATACATCAGACCCCTTTAGGGAAGTAACGCTTTTTGTGTGTAGTGCATTGGAAGATACACAAGCCTTGATCTATTTCTGTACCAGTATGTTCAAATCTCTACTGGGAGACTGACGTTTCCTGACAGTTGGGATGTTTTGAAATGGGGTTTTGTGAGGTACTCATACTAGTCAGTGTTTCACCTTTACAGTATACCATGGTTGGCAGTTGGCACGCAATTAAGTATGGACCTTTAAATATACATATAGGCACACGAAAGTGTTGGTCAACATCAAAACTTATTTTGTAAGAAAGGCTGACTTAATATTCAGTTTAAGTATATGGTGTATTAGGGATAGTTTAATCAATTTATGTTGTTTCGAGGAAGTTATCTCTGTTTCTGTCTGGGAACTGAAGCTGTTATCTATGATCGTGCCTCCAAACTCCAGTGAAAGAAGAAGTAGGGAGTTGTGTCTTAAGCTGGATTCGCATGACAAGCGGTAAAGCGGCTCTGCGCTGAGGATGCCATTGTGTTTTCTATGAACTCGGCCGAAGCATTGGCTTGAATTAGTTGTCGAGCGCTTTGCTCAAAGTTACAATTATTTCAACTTTGAGCTAGTTTTGTTTTTTTAAATGACAGCTGTATGTAGCGCCGCAAGCTACTGTAGCAGAGGAGGTAACCAAAGAAACAAAACCTACTCTTTTGGTAGGCCTTTTTTTTTTTTTTACTGATTCTGGAGGTACCTCATATAACCCCAATTAAAAGAAATACAAACTCTCCCATTAAAGGGGTGGAAGATAACTGAAAAAGGAGGCAAGGATAGTTTTGACCATAAATCGTGACTGATCTCTTTCAGTTGGGAAATATAACACATTTCCTGTGCAAAGACAGGAAGAACCAACCAGTGTTTCCTGCCTCTGTTTACTAGTTTGTATCTTGAGCCAAAAAAATAATTAATTTGTGTGTGTGAATATTTGGTTCCTTCCAGGAATTCTTTGCTGTCCCGCATTGCATCCTCTGAGGCCTAGTGTGAGTAAGCACATGTGTCTCCAGGATCTGACGTCTCACAGCGAAGGGATGAATGAAGATTGTGAAAGAGGGTGTGTTTCAGCTCCATCAGAGGGAGGAAAGGTGACCTCCCCCCACACCCCTACATCACACCCTGTCCTGGACAATGCAGGGGGCGGTGGGCTGGTGACTAACAGTACACAACCCATCCATACCTCATGTAGCCGGATGGGTTGTGTAAAACGCCTATGAGACTGGACATGTACTTCCCCATGAAGTCTGACTGGGACATGCATCCTGGAAGGACCCCTGGAGCCACTAGACCGCAGTGGGAGGGGTCTAGACAAAGTATAATCAGTCCTAATTCTAAAAATACTCATACCGCATGTTGTGATTGAAAATCTATCCTAAATTATGTTTTCTAACAGTGTTTCTGGGGGAAATTGAAGCCATATTTATCTTCATCATGTTATGTTATGAAACATGCTTACGGGTGCTTCAGCTGAGAATGAGCAGCAGTCTCAAGGAAGTGACAGCTCTCTGGGCAGCGTGACACAGTGTGCAGTAAGAGAGGGTCACACAGCAGGACCAAGGACGCAAACCATGCCAGTTCTGTGGGAAAACCGCACTGAGCATGCTCAACAGTCTGGTGGGGATTTCTCAAGGAAGGAACCCCAGAGGACTCCACTGATTCGCCTGCTGTGCAGAAAAAATAGAAAATCAGATCTCAGCTTCTCTTTTTATTTTTCTCACAGAAAAAAACGTACGGGGAAAAAAAAAGAGTGAACCCTCGTTCTTAAAGCGTGCGCGTAACCCTGCGTCTGCTTGGTTTTTCCCCGTACGTACTTTACTCTGCTGACGTTTGGCGGGCCTGCGATCGCTCTCTGGCACTCGAGTGCTGTGACGTCAGGAGTTTACAACTGTGCCTCAGTCACAGAGTGAGACAGGAGAACAGCAGCAGTGTGACGTCTGTGCTTTTACTGTAGCTGGGTCCTGTTATCACTGGACCTACTATATTACTTTTATTTATTCTTTTGTTATTATGTTCTATCTGGGGTCTGGCTTAGACCTTCAGTTAGAGAAAGTTGGTGAAGGAAATATCCAAAGCCTTTTTTGAGTCAAAGTAGTAATGCCACCTTTTTAAAGTTCTCTGTTTTAGATCAAGTTCAAAGATTCAAAATGTGTCAGTATCGGCATCAAAGTAAACTTAAAATAACAAAAGTACTTCATAATTTGTTTTATATCCCTTTATTACATTAATCAAGTAATGAAATTGTGCCTTCATCTTTAATGTTTAAGCTTAACAGGCTACATAAAGTTGAACTGCTTAAAATACCTAATAATATTAAAACCCTAAAACATGCTCTTAGGCTTTTTGACTGTGATAATGCATAGTCCTTCTTTTCATACACACACACCCTGGCACACACACATTCATCTCTCCCTTGTATAGCCCCCCCCCCGGCTGACCCTCTGGCTGACCTCTGGCTGGCGGTGATGATGTCAGACGCAGAGGTCATCAGAGGTTATCACAACCGGCTATCAGAGCCGTTTGGGCCTTGAGTGTTTTGAACGCTCCCCACCAGTCTGACTGTGGTCAAATAAGCCACTCCATGCTAACTCAGCATACCCCCTCACACACACACACACACACACACACACACACACACACACACACACACACACACACACACACACACACACACACACACACACACACACACACACACACACACACAGACACACATGCGATGAAGTCGCCCTTGAGCACTAACAGAGCTCCAGATTCTGGACTTAACCAAAAATGTTTGGTGTGTGTGTGTGGTGAGCCTGCAGACACCTTTCCTCTTTTTGATTTGACCTTTGACCTAAATGATCTGTGACTCCAATGAGCGCGACTGATAGATGTGAGTGAGTTCTCTGTAGAGTTAATGATGTTTACCAGGCGACCTCAGATGTTATGGTAAACTTGCAGAAAGCTTATGGGGAGTTTGGTTAGTGCAGTTCGGGTCATTTAGTCCAAGTTTCTCAGGGTCATCAAGTTGCGTTGAGGGGGTGTCTTTGAAGTTCAGGGCGCTTCAGTCCCTACACTTTGTAGTCTGGTAAAAAGCATCAACCTGGATTTATTTATTATATCTTTAATGCATAAGTCTCTCAGTTTGATTATATTTTGACGATGACCACTCACAAGATTAAAAAGGATTAGGCCCAGATAGGTTGTGAGAATAAATACATTGATTTATAAATGCATTTAGTAATGAATTAATGGATTTTTCCTTAAATAAAGTCACAATCAAAACATACACAATTTAAGGGAAAAGATCATTTATCATGCTAATGTCTAATATGATGAAAATGTACTATATCTTATTTTGTCTTTTATTTCCATTATTTTATAGCAGTGTAAAATGTCTTTGAGCACCTAAAAAAGTGCTTAGAATTCAAATGTATTATTATTATATTATTAATATTTAATATTTTTTATCTTTTATTGTATCATTCTCTAATGGAACAACTGTCAGAAAAAACTATTTCCCGCTGGGATTTTTAAAGTATTTCTGATTCTGATTACAAACTCCTCCAAATGACAATGTAATCGCCTAAGATGTTTCAAAACAATGACAAATGAGAAATGACGTGTGGTTATCCTAGCGTCAACCCATTTACTGAAGGCACAATGTTCGGTGATGCAAGAAAATGTCTCCACTTTCACTCCATTTGTCTTGCTCCATCTCATGATGTCTGATCCCTGAAAGCCATTTTCAGCACCATCGTTTCTGTTCCCTTTCATGTGTTTTCGTCTTGCACAAACCTGGCAAGAAAAGGTAGGGCAGTGAAGAGGAAAAAGAGGGTGAAACAGAGCCCATCACATCCTTTCTCTTTTATCCAGCTGTCGGGCTGTTAATGAGATGGGAGAGTGTTTTGATGAAGGAACATTCCCTGGATGTTCAAGCTATCAGTTTGGTACAATGAGGCCAGGAGCACAAGCCGTAGGGGCTGAGTGGGAGGGCGTGTGTATGTGTGTGTGTACATGCAGGGGGATCTGAAGTCTTGTGAGAGAAGACAGAGACCCAGAGAAGGGAAGGATGAGATGGCGGAGGTAGAGACGTGATCAGAGTGAGAACTATATTATTTACTACGTTATTATTTTCCTCTTTTTCCATTTTTCCACTTTCCCTCATTTTGGCTGTCTTTCTGCTCCTGTGTTAGTTGTGGCTTAATATTGATCTGTTATGGTATGTAAGATGAACATTGCTGGCTGGCTTCTTTTCCCTTCACTAGTTTGCTTTTAAGCACACACATTCTCCCATTGATTCTGGCTCTCATTTACGAAACCTGTACGTTTGCCGTTGCTCTTTTTTTATCAGGCATATGGTATGAACACTTGGCTCTCGTTTTCACACATAAGGTATGAAAAGGTGTAATGAAAAGAAGAAGCTCTTTGAAGGCGAGACAGCTCTGTCTATAAACCTCCAATCTGTTCACTCCAGAGTCTCTCAGTAGACACAAGCTACTCCAAAGTTGTTGGGAAATTATAGTTAGAGAGAATAAAAGGCAACAAAATCAATATTCCGTGCCCCATTTACATTTGATTTTACAGGAAAAGGTTTTGGCAAATGAGCGTGTTGGCTTTATGGCCAGATTTAGATGAGCAGATTGATCTCCCTCACCCATTTTGATATTATCTGCCCATTACATGGCTGTTATCAGTTGTTAGCACGACAATTATAGTGCTTTGGACCGGCAAAGTGAACCTTCTTGCATATCGTGAAACGGACAGTGAAACATTTGGCCAAAGCTGTGAATTGAAGCAAATCTACTTGGTGAGGTTTGGTGAACGATCATTGTTTCGCTTAAATAATAACTTATGCTTTGTTAATTTAAAGTGGACCTATCATGCTATATTTGAATAATATAGTGTAGGACCATACCTATATAAGGCATATTTATACTTTTTTTTTCTTCAATATACCAAACAGATCATGCATTTTAGCCATGCCTCATTTTGCTCAATTTGACAATTTATAGCTCTGTTTGTGCAAGGGCAGATTCAGTGAGAACAGCACCATCTACAGGCCTGGCATATGTACTACAGCGTCTCCAGCGCTTTCGAACGGCAATGGCCGTGGCGGTCTTCTCCTGATTGGTGGAGTTGGCCCAATAGCCGTAGTGCCACCGTCCTGACGTCAGGACAGTGTTCAAATCTGGATCAGTTTTTATCAGATCCGTTGCAGCCCCTTTTTTAGAGATTTGGGTATGGAGGAAAATAGAGAGGGTTGTGTTTTCTGACACTTGGTGAGTTCCCTGGAACACCGGGGACACATATTCATGTATAAAAGACGTACAAAAGTGCATTTTGCATGATAGGTCCCCTTTAAATAAGTCAATGTGTTAAGATTGGGGGTTGCTTTTTTTTTACCCAACCTCTTTCCTTTGTGGAATTTTTTGGGCTTTATACCTGACTCCAGGTAAATAGTACCACTAAAGGTTGGAGCCTAAACATTTTTAACCTCCCTGCAGTGATCAAGCTTACCAATAGATGGTAATGGCCTATTAGCCAAATAGGAGGTAGAGTAGGTCCAAATCATCTCAAATCTATGCTGATGACAACTGATATTATTTAATCAGCTAGCAACTGCTTTAAGTGGGTGATGTCTGTATAAAGTTATAGCAAGCCCACAGTTAGCTTTGCTTAGCATACAGACTGGAATAATGGGGAAGGCTATAGCTCATAACACTTAAACATTAAGAAGTTACTTTACTCTACAATGTTTATATCAAAGTGTAAAAACTCCAGGTTGTGTTTACTACTTCCTGTCTTCACCATGAGTTTCCTAGCTAGCTAGCTAATCATCAGGCCCCAATTTAT
This sequence comes from Trematomus bernacchii, assembly GCF_902827165.1. Lineage (NCBI taxonomy): Eukaryota > Metazoa > Chordata > Actinopteri > Perciformes > Nototheniidae > Trematomus > Trematomus bernacchii. The sequence goes on along the minus strand of NW_022988098.1, from coordinate 1,389,534 downwards.
CTAGACACCCACTTACTCTTAATCCATCTGTCATTCTCTCTCTCTAGGTGGCCTTGTCTTGTCACTGCAACCACAGCTAGCAATATGCAGGCAGACCCAGTTAATCGCCAATTCCCCATTACAGGCCTTGTTTCTCATCATCCAGTCTGTCTGGCTTCCTTATCAGCCTACGGAGCTTTTCATCTGCATCTCTGGTCCTCTGCCACACCACCAGGTTCTCGTTTAGCCTCCCACCCTTGGAGCGAAGCTGTTTAGAGGAATTATCTTTCATCTTTGTGGGTGGACATTTGGATCTGGGAGGAAACAATGTCTGAGAGTGTAGTTTAGAGTCAGTAGTTATTTGTTGACCTGAGTGTATTGGAATATTTGACAGAGCCACTTCCAGATCCAGTTTGAACGTCTGCTTTCTCTATCAGGGATTTTATAGGATTAGCAGATTTCAAATAACCTGACAAAACTTTCCACATTTGTGGTCCTACCCACTGTCTTAGTGCAAAGGGTTGAGGTTGGCTTTGTTTTTTTTGCTCCCACTCCACACATGGTTTCAGAAGGAAGTGTTTAGTGGTAAGATCCAGATTTTAGACATGGCTTAGCTCAGGATTGGCAACCAGGTTTTATGAAGAGAACATGAATAAATCTGCGGGAGAATTGCCCAGAAATGTACGACCGATGATTAGGATTTACAAGCTCCCATGAGTGCTTGGAGCTGGTGACTGGGACCTGCTGGTGGAGACAAAAGGCCTCAGCTTTGGCCCTCATCTGCCCCTGGCTGAGGGACTCTGCAGGTACTAATTCTCCTCTGTCAACCCCTGCTCATTACACCACTTACTGGGAAACCTCTGGTGTATACCTCGGCATGAAAATGGGACAATACCTTTGTGGAATGCGAAATAACAACAATGCACTGTGGGAATTTTACACAGGGGCTTAGAAAGGCAGGAGGACTGTTCATTAGAAATCAGAGCGTTGCGGTGTTACTTTCCAGTGTTGGTGTTTCTTCTCCTTCAGGTTTTGTAAAGAAAAAGGTTATGACTTTTTTAGCAGTTTCCTTGTGATTTTACTATAAAGCAATATTTCATAAAAAAAGTATACAAGGTGTCACATTGCTGTTGCATTACATGTGTTCTTTTGTGTTCGTGTTCCTGATAAGCCATCCTGTTGCCGCCCTAGTCATTAACTTGTACTCTGAAATAACACTTTCGCCAGACACAAACTCTTGTCGTCACTTGTACAATCAGCGCTGTCTGCTCCGTAAGCCCTTGAAGAAAAACATCTCAAAGCTTCGAGGTGACGTCTGTCAGCAGGTACTTTCACACAGATTTAGAAGAGCAGGGAAATGACTGTTTATGGGAATTGTCTAGGACCAAATAACACAAACAATCTCCCAAGGAGCAAGTTTTTTTCTCATCCCTTCTGCACTTACATCATAACCCAGACTGCTTATTTCACAGACTCAGCAGAAGACTTTGAGTTTGTTTGTGTCTATGACCCCAAGCTGGGTCGGCATGTATCATAAGGTCTGCTTCTGCATGCTCTTCCTCGCATCAGATGCATACAGAGTAGATGTTGTCTCTGTCTCTGGGTGAGTTTGGAGGCCATATTTGTGGCTTTACCTCCCTGCTGCTTTTGCAGGACTTTGAAGCTGAGTCTGGGGAATGAGAGATGATCTCTGATCCCCCCCCTTCCTCCCCCTTTTTACTCCTGTTCTAACGCTCCCCACAAGACACAGCTGGTCTGTGAGATCATCCCTTCTCGAGCGGAGTTGTAAATAAAACGTCTCTCTCTTCTCTCCCTCTCACTTCCTAGATCCACCTCCCTCTTATCTCCCTCAAGGAACATGTCTTTCTCCCCTTGTTGCTGATTTGTCTGACAAGTTGTCAACAGACCAGGAGAATAAAGTTTCACACACTTTAGAGTTGGATATCACTGAGATGAACAGAGGTAATGATGTGATGCGGGCTTCAGATCATTGATGTATCAATCCATATATTTAGGGCTGAGGCTGTAAATGTGAAATGTAGTTATGAGATGATGAAAAGCCCTCATGCACTTGTGAATGTGACTGTAAGTCATTCAGAATTTCAGAAGACTCATCGCTCTGAATACGCAAAGAATGTTATATTTTTTGTTTCAGATCTTGGGATTTAGTTTGTTTGTCTGTAATGGTCTTGGGTTTTTGTTCAGTCCTTTGAAGGTTATATCTGTGTTTAGCATTCAGCCGAGTGTTTTGGTTTGTCTGTTTTCCAGCTTGTGGACTCTCAGTTATAACCTTATTTTTTATCATTAAATCTTTTAAGTCTGCCTGCTGCGTCCGCCTTAGTTATCTGCATTTCGATCAAAACCTGCACTCCTAAAATTGTGACATTGTCAGCAGGAATACAGAAAACGACTGACCAGATTTTCATGAAACATGGTGGGTGTAACCTGGGACATGAAGGAATCCATTACATTTTGGAGTGGATAAGAATGGGGGGGGGCGTATTCACAGATTATTTATCACTTAGGTGAACGGCCTTTGGCAGAGTACTGCTGTCTCCGAGTATCCTTCTAGCTGAACCTTGCAAAGATGTGCGGGACTGAAACTGCTGTCTTTGCCAACAACTTGAACATTGAACAATTCTAGTAACGAAACTCTGGTTATGAACATATTTTTTACATTACAGTTGTTGTTGTCGTGTCAGTAAAATCAAGAACTTGCATGTGGTCAAATCCGTATTCATGATAGAATACAAACTGTATGTTTGTATAAAGTCAGATGACGTCTCAAAGTCCCTTTAGTCATTATTTATTGGTGGCTAGGGTACGGTTACCATAGTCAGGGATGTCAAAATCCCAGTCCAGTTGTATTTATTGGAAACCTGAGTCTGACTTTATAAAATGAGGGTTATATGGAGTTAGCATTGAGGACAAATTGCGTTACAATTGCCAACGTAGAGGCTCCTAAAGTCCTCGAAGTCTGTCCTTGAACTTCTTCTCAGCCTGGTGTCACATACCTCCACCTTTGTAAGTGAAAGCCAGATACTGCTGATGAAAACTGCTCCGACACAATGGAGCGGCCCTGACCAAAACCAGGAAGGGAAAATCAGTAACACATCCTCCACACGAAAGTCTTGGCACAGGTCATAATATCTTTTACACATAACACATCCGTTTATTCAATTAAACCTGTTTAATTAATCATTGCCAGTCATAGGCCTAATGTACTTTACATGTTTGTTTTCCAACGACAATGATTAAGGAAGTGCACTTGATTCTTTAACCTGTTAAGCCCGAGAGACCCCGGTACCGGGGCACTCCCGCAACATCTTGCAGGAAACAGTGTCTGAGGGCATGTTCATTTAATAAACTATGAATGTTTTATATCCATGTAACGGGAAGAAACTCATCTAACTGATCCTTTTAATTTTTTTTTCCCAAAAAAGCCCCACAATGCTAACGCTGAGCCTCTGAATTAGCAACGAGCGAAAAATGCTAACAGATTACTGCACCGAAATTCACTCACAAAACCTTATTATTTATCTTTTCTGCACATCCAACACATCGTTTCACATCGTGAGGTGACACAGAATCGATGGGTACATACATTATCACTCAATGATACGAACTCGCGACTTCATAAACAAAAACAGACATCAAAACATGTGGCGCTAGGTAGCTAAAAACGCTAACATGGTTTACCTGTCTCGTAGTCTGGTCAAAAGTGATCTTCAATGGCATTAAAACGATAAAAACGCTGCTGAAGTTAATCCATAGGTTAATCCAATGTGTCTGTGTCCCTTTGAAATGATTTCTGATAATCCATAAGCATTAAAACTGCTTTTCCGTTTCCAGATGTCAGAGCTAGAGTATAGGTTCGCTCTGATGCAAAACTGCATGCGCGAAGCCCGCACCTTTTTTTTGTACCATGTGTGTGAGAGGGGAGATTCCCCTTCGATTCTATTGGCTCTAACGGTCAGAAAGAGATGTCAATCACCAAAATCGACCAATGGGTTCCAGAGAAACGGTAAAACCCCCATTTCCACCCAAATGACCCCAGAGGTGGAGTTTCTTTTGCTAAACCTCTCTAAAAAGGTCAAATGTCACTTGTTTTGCATCGATCTTGATACAGGGTACTTATTATATGTTGTACTTTGGATTCCTAAAGCTTTTAGTCTACCTTACCATCATCCAAGGGTAGTTTTCACTATAAGTAACAAATAATTTTTGGACGGACACTATAATTTACAGTTTTTTACTATGTTCAATCTGAATTTTCTTTAAAATAAAAAACATCTATATTGTTCTGACTTGTCTACATCCAACTCACAGGTTTATCATTACTTTGAGAAAAAAGATTATTCATTTAACCCTTTTAGAAGGGTCATTTGTTCTGGGAATGTCATTTTCGAGCCTGAGGCCTGAAAAACAGGCTCAGGGCTAAACAGGTTAAAAAACAACAAGATGCTGTGATTTAAACGTTAAGAAAAGATTCAAGATGTGTCCTTTCTCGGCGTGGTCTTTTGACCTGATTGAGGATGCTCTTACTGAGTGTCGCAGACAGATAAAATTCATTAGCGGTTTGTGGTTGGCGGACCGCAGCTCTTCTGGCTCAGCTTTAATCTCTTTGTCTCCTCAGCACTCTCACAAAGAGAGGGACAACTGTGGTCATGATCCCAACATGAAAGGATAACCCTAATTAAAACATCTAAATTACACAGCCATTCTGAAGTGGGGGAACATGCTGGATTGTTCACATCCCCTGAGGACAATTAGTTGGCTTTAATAATACTCCTCAAAATTAGAAAAGGTTGGATTTCTGTGTTTGGTTGATGCCTGGGAAAGCTTGTTGGCTCTAGTTATTTGTAAATCAGTCAACACGCCAATAACCTATTCGTTTTTAAGGGTTTTGTGGTTGTGGTACTGGTTATATTTGCAAAACACGTGCATGCACTCAAGCTGAGAACTCCCTGAATCACATATGCATTGATGTATCTGTGATGAACTTTGGCTTTCTGTTAAAAAAAGTGTCTGGAATGCAATGATTGGCAGATGGTCTGATAATGACAGATTATCTGCCCATACTCATTTTGAGGTTGTAAACACATGAAGGACTATGGAATATTTAGCATATTACAAATAAACCAGCTTGGGTTTTCCAAAATCCTAAATCTGAGACAGATTGATTTGTACCAGGCGAAACAAACAAGTCTATCAGAATTCAACCATGCCCCTTCCACACTTTTATCTTCCTCTCAATGTGATTAGTGGATTTTAAACCAAGCTCAGTGTTTTGCAGTTTGTGGTTTTGGATTCTGGGTTTAATGTCAGAATGTAGCCTCAAATATAAACCTTGTGATGAATTGTTACCAGTGCTGTGAACTCAAATGTTTGGAAGATCTCTTGAAGATTGTGTGGGGGAGTTAATGGCTGATTAATGAGGGCAGATGCAGAGATGAGTATTAGGATGTGGTCTGATCATCCACCTGGCCATGAAGCTATTGACCAGACATATCAACTGGAAGGGAAACAGGAAAAGAAGCGTGAGTGTATATCTAACAGAACTAGACTATTTAGTCTATTCCATAACTTCCCAAGGACTTATTGATAACACTGAGTCCTGCTGCAGAAACCACAGCATCATTGGCAACAGGGTAGAGGTTAAAGTTGTCGACAGTGTGTGTTTGTGTTTATGTGTTCATGTACAGTGCATGCAAGACACTTTCATACATCCCTTTAGCAATATTCTTGTGTCTACTTCAATGTTTTGAGAATTAGAGTTGACTCTCTATTAGTGGCTCAGTTAAAGGGGGGGGTATCTGTCCAATCAGAGCCATCTCATTTTAGACACTGCCAAACCATAATCCTGTGAGGACTGAAAATAACTAAATCACAGTATTGTTATTCAATATTATCTGTACATTAGCTTGTATTTTATTTTAAAGATTATGATAAGAAATGGAGATTGCTTTAAAGAAATATGAACACTAAGATGAGAAGATCAATACTACTATACAAGCGCCTCAAAACCAACTAATTAAAACCATTTTAATTGTTTTTCTTAAGTTCTTTTAATAAAAACCAAAACAAGTAACTCGTAATCCTGTGAGGTTGCCAGCCAACCAGCACAAGGTTCAGGAAGTGACTGCTCCGAGCCAAGAACATAGCCTCTTTTGTTCAGTCACTTTCTATGCCCAACCGTCTACCTTGTCTTCCAATAAAACATCATCACACGACTTCCTTGTGGTTTTATGCCAGAGTTGGATAATGTTGGTTGGAAAAGGGAAACAAACTAGTTTCCTGTGTCAAAGTTCAATATATTGTCTGACGTATTGCTTGGGAGGACATTCTTCTTGTTTGACCATTTCTGAGACACATAACGTGATTTAAGTGTCCCTCTAACCTGAAGCTTTTTGTAAAGGCAAGGCAAGGCACGTTTATTTATATAGCACCTTTCAACACAAGGCAATTCAAAGTGCTTAACAAAAATGAAAAGAGCATTAAGAAACATATTATAAAATGGCATTTAAAAACACTCATTTAAAAGCAAAGATAATAAAACATGAATAACAAAGGTACATGAATTAAAGTTACAGTGCAGTGTGAGATACACACATCTGAAATGTTTAGGTCTGACTCTCAATCATTGCTAACTTTTTAACAGAAATAGTTTTCTATGACCTCACGTTCTTTCTACTTTCTTTGTTAACTTATCCTTTAGCTATTTCAAGTGTGTCATGCTAAACGACACAATATATCTTTCCGGTGCATTCTGAGTGTTTCTGCTTCCTCCAACACAACACCCTTTTTCTCAGACTTGCAACAACTTGATGCAAAGCTTAAAGAAATCACATCCTTATTTACAAGCATGTGCATACTGGCTGTGAGAATGAACGAGTGTCATCAGGAGGTTGTAGCTCCAGATCCTTCATAATGAATGTGAGAGTTGTAATAATGGCTATAATGACAGGATGATTAACTGTACACAACAAAAGTAAACTAATACTAGGTTTTATTCTAGTATAAATATAATCAACATTCAGTACTGACATTAAACCAGCAACAATAATGAGATTTAGGGTTTTAGAAAGGCCAAGCTGCCTTCAATTTGATTCATTTTTTAAATTGAAATAGTTTGTTTTCTAAATATCACATCCTGACCTGTTCTACTATATTATTTGAACAAAAGAGTGTCCAAATCACTTACAGAAATGGAACGATATTTCACCCCTCGGCTATTTGTTGGTCCTGTCACAAACATAATTATGTTGTGCCTAACAGAAATATGAAATCTCTTGATGCAGCAAATGCCAGCCATCTATTTTCTTCCTTCAGATGTTGGCGCAGAGGGCGGCCTTTGAGTATGACTTATTTTGAGACAGGGCAAAACTTATTTTGAAGACTATATCCCACACATCCAGTGCTGTTGCCTTTCTCATAACAAGTAGATATACTGCATTTACTAAGAATGTTTACCAAAAACAGGTTGGAGGTTGTGTCACATTATCAGAGAGTTTCTTCTTTATTACTTCTGCCAAGGAGGCCATGTTCTTGGTCTGGTTTATTTGTCTGATTGTCGGCACGATTATGAAAAAAAATACTGAACCATTCATCATGTTACTTGGTGGTAGGGTGCACCATAGGCCAAGGAGGAACCCAAGACATTTAAACATGAATCAAAATGAATGTACAGATAATCATTTTTATGTTATTAAATTGCAAGAAAGGGCATTTGGCCTTGGCACAGTTCTGCACTTCAAGTATTTCCATCCTCTTTCCATCCCACCTGCTTTCCATTCTGTTTTCCTCTTTTCCTTGTCAACTGATATTATTTATTGTATGATGACCAGTTACCCAAACAGCATGGCATATTAACTATACTTAGATCCAAAACAGTGGCTGACAAGAAGGCAGTTGCATATAAACAGTTTCAGACAAACAAGCAAGGCTGCCATAAATCTTCAAAATACATCCAAAAATCCACAGTAAATAAGAAAAGTATGGTATTTGAACACTAAATCTATGCGTTGTATGTCAGTCAGGACAACATTGCACAAACCTGTGGTTTTCTTTGCAGACTCGGTTTCCTGTGCAGCCTCCTCTGCATGTCAAAGAAGTCCAAACAGAGGTGGAAGGAGGAAAACATATTTTGCATAGAGATGATGGCAAGTCATTAAATATATTACTCTTATAGAGGACTTGAACTTGGAAATCAAAAACAAAAAATCACAGTCAAAGCCAATACCAATGACCAGACAAGAGGGACAATATTGGAACATTTTGCAAACCCTGTATTATGTTCAATTATATATTTTTTAAACCCAAATCCAGTTGAGTTCCAGTCTCTGAATCCATCAGCTTTGAGTCTGGTAACTATGTAGCCTCTAGGTGCAACGACCAATATCATATTTTTTTCCTTTTTTAAGCTCCACTCATATTGTTAACCTGCATCCAAAGCACTCAAACACAAGTGTTTAATGCAATACTTGTTTTACAAATAGACTGCCTACTGAAACAACATTTTGTCCTGTAACTTACAGATACCGCATTCATATCCAGATAACTGTGTATAGAGATTAGTGTTATGCTAAAAACCTTGTATAGCAGAACCTAAAAGCATGAGAGTGTCTTAGTAACATCCTCCTATTTTGAACTTTGGTAGTCCTTTTTCTTTCCCACCATGTGTACAGTGTGCTTGTGAGTCTATATGTTGGGTGTGTGCAGTCAAAGACGTCCACATATCTTTGCAGTGGCACAGCCAGTTTCACTCCCTCGGGTGCTCTCAACCCCCGAATGGCTGTGTTTCCATCATTTCTTGTTTTAGTGTGACCCTCCATATGGCTCAACTCTTTTACACTTATGAGCTCATCTCAGGTCCATTCACAGCTTTCCTAGAAACACTGCCATAAGAACATTTATATTATACACAACTCCGGGACATAGTAACACTATCTCCCTGAGAATCACAACATTGCAACTCATATTGTTTTTCCCTTAACAAGATCAATGACACCTCAAACCTACATTTGACAGCTTAGTTAAAGGCATCACTTGTTAACTCCACGATACAATTCTGTGATACAACTGTGGGTCTGGTTTGCAATGTACAACCCGTAGTCTCTGTGGTCCAAGCAAAGAGGTGTTCATATTCCAAATTGCTTGATTAAAATAATATTCATGTATTTTGATACATTCATTATAATGTGTTGTTGAGGATTTTGTATATCTTTCTCGCTTCAAAAGACAAATATCTCGCATCTACAAGAATCTCCCATGAAAATCCTGATGCCCATAAACAACAGAGTTAGAGGAGCACATCTGGACTTCCCTCAGATTAAACATCCCGAACGTGACCTGAGCTGGAAACGATTTGTGTTCACCGGCAGTGTCGTCACTCCTGCCAAGAGGCAAGAGGGTGGGGAGGGGATGGTGGAGGTGGAGGGATGGCGGGAGGCTGGGGTCAGTGGGTGATGATTCCTGTGAAAGGATATGGCGAATATACAGAGTTCCTCTGCTCTTAAGGTTTGGTTGTAGTATGATACATGGTTGTGTTTGAAGATGTAATCTCCCATTTGATTTCCATTCAGCGGGCAGGATGGGAGGGTGCCGGGTCCCTGCTCCCCTGGGCTCCCACATCTAACCCATATCAGGGTCAGGCAGACTCTCTTATAAACACTGATTAAAACACTGGAAATGGCTGCTTGGCTAAAAGCTCCTGCTGACAAGATCCAGCAGGATGGAGCTACGCTAAGGAAGACAAGCCTGATGTGAAATTAAAGTCCATGATGTACATCTGTGGTGATTTTAACTGAAGTCCACTTTGTGAGTCTATTTTCTGTATATTTGATCTGAAGTAAAACAATTTCCCCTTCTCTTTACCTCCCCTCTTCTGTTTATTTGAAGGTCTTTCAATCTGCAAAAGAGAATGACGTGTCATATGTTGTTAACATCATCAAAGCATGCAGAGCGCGACTGTTCTTATCTCATCATCTGAAACAGATGCCTCCGGTTCAGAGGGCACTGCTGCTGAGTAGATTTCTGCAGTTTTATAACAACCAGATAGAGAAAGAAAAGGAGACTGATGTCAGTTTCTGCAGCCCCACATGTAGCCCGTATGGAAAATACAGAAATACTGATTCCATAACAGTACACATAACACAAGAATGAGATGTGTGGTTTCATCTGGCAGCGTTTAGTTTTTCCTATTTTTCTCATTTAAACATAATGAATGACTTTCATATTTGCAGTGTTAGATCTCTGGCTAAAAAATCTACCAAAAAACAACAGATTTATTCTGCAGTGACAGGATGGTATAGTGTGCCCAAAATGATCAGAGGAAGAATGTAATAACATTAATTAAAACCTTTTTAAATGGGACATCGTTTCTGTATGATAACCACAATGAAGAGACAGACTTAAAACATATGGCCGTTCATCGAATGCATGGTTTTGCTCAAAAAGCTTTAACAAAGCAATTCCATTGGGAGTAAGGGGAAATAAATATCAATGAAGATTTGAAAACTGAAAAGAGGTTTCATCTGTGGCAACACCAGTGTCACGAAACACAAGTGTTGCTCTATCCTCCTGTCACCTACCTAAAGCAACATTTCTTCATAAATGACAACTAAATATGAAAACATCAGAATGAATCTGTTAAAAATGAGTTACCTGGAGCCTTTTTGAGTGAAGCATATAAGCTGGGTAATCCTTGTTGGGATGTTGGGAAGGCTCTTAACTGCCCCTTACCCTGCAGGGCACTTAGTGGCTGCATCCTTTATCAGATAAAAACAGAAACTGAGGGAATCATCAGGTTAAAAGCTTCAAACTAATGAGATGGAAATGATGTAATCAGATTCATCTGGTGTTCATTTGATGGCGCTGTCCTCATGCGGCCGCTTGGGCTCTGCATGTGAGTGGAGTTTACAAACAGCGAAGAGCCTTTTCTCTCACAATATTCTGTGCTGCAGCACTCGATGGGAGGTCACTTTCATACAAGTGCATTGTTGTATATTCAGCTATCTATCAAAGCATTGTGGATTGATAAATCTGCACTGTTCTTCACAGGGTTTTATTGACTTAGTCCAATCAATTGGAAGCTTTTTTGACTCTAATGCAGAACAGCAGCACCAGCTTCTCTCAGACCCCCCCGTGGTTTGGCAGGCAAATCAGAATAATATAATATAGTGATTCTTTTTTTCTACGAAAGTGGCTTATTGTAAAGCCAACTCCAGGATAACGGATGACATGTTTATGCTTCTGACATTTAAATTTGACCCAATTATATGGTGGCTTTATTGAAATACTCCCTAATTCCAACAATGCTGGAGGAATTTGGCCGTAGTTATAATGCAGGCAGTCATATGTGGGTTTGGATTGTTTTGTTGTGGTTTTGGAGTAATTCTCAATTTGAGTACGACAAAATGACAGGGTTTGTAATTTTGGACTCAAGAACCAAGTTTCTATTCTGTGTTTCTTTTAAATGAATAAATAATGAGGCCGTTGGATTCAAGAAGCAGTTAAATGATTGTGATTGTTAAGTCAAATGTATAAAGAGGTCTGAAACAAGTCGACCACTTGTCCTTTTGTTTTGAGCTCGTGTGTCGGTTTCTATAGTTCACCAGCGTCTGTTGAATGTCAGTTAATAGCAGCCTGCTCTTTCATAACTGCCAGAGTAGATTTGCTTTTCTTTGACTGGGAAAGAGAGTATTTGAGCACACTTGGAAGTTGAAACTTAAAGTGTTTACTGGGTCAATGCTGTATGTAAGATCCTGATGTATTGAGTCGTAACGTGATTTACATTTGACGCTTTGAATCGAATGGATGCCCCTTCACCTTCACATGAATGTGTTTGTCAGAAAGTAATCGACAGTTGGTCTGAAGGTACATTATGTTCTGTGAAGGGCTCTTGTTGGAGAAAATGCACAGAAAATCCATCCTATATAGTTTTCAAGTTTAAAAGTAAAAGGAGTATAAGTTAAAGCATTTGCATAAATTGTCTGGTAAATCGATGTTGGCTTTGCCTACAGCTTCCAGTGGAGCCAGTGGCACAGCAGGATGAGGTTTTTTGTATGCCGTTCATTATTGTATGTGATGGCTAACCTCTGGATTACATGTAAACAGTATCTGCTCTGTTGCAACCTGGAGAGATATGCACTGTCAAATAGGATTTCCTCTGTTTTCCCATTTTGTTTCCTCCCCTACTCTCTCTCGCTCCCTCCCACTTTACTCTTTCCGCTTCTCCTTTCATCTGCAAACTGAAACTTCCCAGAGCACGGTCAGTATCTGTAGAAAAGATTAGGAACACCCTTGTTGGCTTTTGTCCTGTAACCAATCAAAACCCCTGTAGTGAGCTACTGAAACATTTGGAAATTGTACGTAAAAAGATGCTGCTGTTGTTGAAGCATCCTAGAGGCTAAACGCCAACACACACCACCCTAATCAACTACGATGGCCCTGATGGACATACTAAGGATTGGTGATTCACTTCTATAGATGGAGAGATGGAAAGCAGTAAGGCCTAAAAACTGAAATAAATCGCAAAAGTGAAATCTGAGAGCGTTGACCTTAAACATCCATATGTCTTGGCTTTTAAAAAAATAGCTCATGTTCATAGGGAAAAGACTTCATTACCATCAAAAGGAGATGCTAATTGCCATAAGTGGAACCAATAAAAAAGGTTTTATGGGTCGCAGTAATCCTGTCCACAGCAGGACGACAAAATGAATGAATTCTTTGTTGAGGTCCTCACAGTATATGAATCCACTTTATTTGTGCATGTCCTCTTTCCTCAGGGCAAGTAGAAAGAGCAGAGCAGTTGCAGATGGCTTGTTTCAGGAAACCACGGGCCCAAAAGGGATCCCTCTCTGCTGTGCATTTAGTATACAAACTACAAAGGCAGGCTGCGGTCAGCACACCCTTGTGAAAGGGGCTAAAATAGTGTCAGCAGGATGTCCACCAGACTGCAGGCAAGCAGAGGAGAGAGTATATACCAACATGACATGTGAAGGAGAGGGGAACACATACCGTCAAGAATAACACATTGATATTTGCTCTTATTGACAAACATCATCGTTTTAACTGAGATGGTTATGTGGATGGATGTATTCAAAGCCATTTGAAATGGAATTCACCATAAATTACTGCAATTTTTGAAATCGCCTATAAGCAACCGGGGTCCATTCATAGCTAAACAACCGCAACCAAGGCCGTTAAGTGTTGCTTTTCTTAACATGGCTGAACAATTTTTATCGGGCTCCCTAAAGGGCAATGTTTGGTAGGCTATAGAAAGAATTTAGAGGTTTGTCTCTTTCTTTATCCTTTCAAAAGCCACAAACACAAAACCAAATTGTACTGAATGGATTTAAAGAGTGTTTGTCTGCTGTTAAATAGGCCAGTGTATAATTAACTTCACACGAACCCAGCATTGTGTTTTTGATCTGAACAGGGTTATATTATAATAGAATAATGTTTGAATGAAAAAAAAAGTAATAATACGCAAAAAATAGTGTCGCTGCTGTGTTTGGTAATCAGCCAATGTAAATGATTGGTAACTGCATATGTGCAATGCTGGAAGGAAAGAGGTGTAGCAAGAGTAGCTTATTCAATGCAAAGGTAATGTCATTGATGAACAGCCTCACTAGGTGGATGTGTGCAGGGCATAGGGCTGAGTGGCATTTTGACTGTGGCTTTTAATGGATCTCTTTCACTTATAAAATGTATTTACGGTAATTGGCTTCTGTTAACAACCATTTTCGACTTCCTATGGTCCAAAATTATTCCATTTTTGTGCTCGTGAAATCGGTTTGACTCTGTGAAGGTTCAAATTTGCGACTTTTATTTAGCCAACAACTCTGTCCAGTTGTTGCTGTCTCTGAACTCGACATTGTGAAGTCCAGCTGTTCAGAAATGTATCCCATCATTCCACACTGATTAAAGGCCCGCTCATGTCGGACCACCATTAGTTGATTGTGGTACTTCTCTTTGAAGTGATCAAAAACGTTGATCGTCTGGATATTTTCAGATGAGGTTATGAAATGTCACGTGTATCAAATGTTACTCTTTCACTGACTAATGTCGAAAACAGAGCCCTGCTCCTCCCACACAGGCAACAATGCAGCTTTCTGCCTCTCCAAACCTTCTAGAAACACGTGCTGTTTTAAAGCATTGTTTTTGTGTCAAAGTTGGCATTCCTGTAATATTAAAACATTCTTTACAGCTATGTTCTGCCTGACCTCAAATGATGTGATTAACAATGAGGTGCCTCAAGAGACAGGTTCATTTTGCCACCATTTTGGCTCACTTTGACTTGTTTTGTGAGGCTTTTAAACACACTATAGAGTGCTAGGAATATATACTAAAATATAACTTTTAAAGCATGACGTGTTTTACTGTGATACACATTTAGTTTAATAACTAAGGGTCATGTTTTGCTCAAAAGCATAGGTACGCTGTTTTTACGGGTATGTGTTTTCTATATATGAGTCAAAGGCCAAGTAACACTATTTCAAAATGTCTGGATTGGATTTGACTCAAGTACATCATTGACCCCTTACTCAACTACAAAAACAAGAAGTATGCTATTTTATAACAGTGCTGTGACCAACTTGCCTCAGGTTAAATTACCATCCAAATATTTGACAATAGGTGTGGCAGAGATTTAAAGTCCCATGGGTAACTTAAATAAGCAGAGAAAACAAACTCCAAACTAATGTGTGATGATGTGACCTCAGACGTGGGACGGCAGTGTTTAAACTGGATCGAAACCGAACCTCAGGGTGACCCAGGTGGGAGTTAATGTGAAAAACAGGACAGCAAGAGCAGAGTTTATCTGGTAATAGCGACGCCATTGGTTTGCTGGCATTCCCCCATATGTGAGCAGTCTTGGGTCATATCACAGGGAGGCTGTGGCGCAGTGGACTCGTGCGTAGATGTTCGGATCAGGGGAGCACAGGTTCAAACCCCACTGCAGTCAGCATGTCGTTGTGTCCCTGAGCAAGACACTTCACCCCAAATTGCTCCTGTGGGGATTGCCCACAGTATTGAGTGTACATGTAATGTAATATCAGGGATGAAACTCAGGTGATGTCATTAACAGAGACTTTTTTGCATGAGCAATCAAACTACACAGGCTAGTACATATCAAATATGATTCAAAGTAACGTGTCCTGTACACCTCTTTAGGTTTTTTACAGCGTGGCTGTGTATCAATAACTTCTTATATATTTTCCAACAGAGCAATCCTGTCTACAGTACCCAATTTCCTTCACAGACTAGTGCCCTTACTGACGGAGGAATGACGGGGTTCCTGCGGGGATCTAACCTATAGGAATCCTAGCCATCTTACAAAGGATATTTCCTGTACCTTTGAAGCCGTCCGTTCCTAAACAGTGCACAGAAGAAGATGCACAGAAGGGCCAGGTGTGTAACACTACAGTGTTTGACAGTATTTTCAGCATATACCTTCATCAAGCAAACAGGATAAGAACAAAAGGAACCTTGATGGAGCCAGAAACAATTGTAAAATGTTATTGGCCTACTACATATAGGTTTGTATACCTTTATTATTATTTGGTCCTCTGTATTATCATTCCCAATAGATTAATATTATGAGTTTTGGGCTGTTCAACTAGCACATACATGCACCATATTTCTCCAATTTCTTCAGCCAGTTTTAACTAATATTGCAGCCCTCTTTTCAGCATCCAGCTGTTTTAAATCCAATGCAGGTACTGTGGTAGTTAGTCTTTGAACATCAGTTGCTGTGACTGATGTGTTTTAATTCTAAGGTGGACAGGTTATTTTAGTTTGTGCAGCTTGATACAAATTAATCATGACTATCTTGGCTGCACAAATAATATCCATGCTGTGTTTCACATCATGTTTGAACAGGGCCTGATATGATTAAGGGAGTGACTTACACAACATGTGCTTATGGAGTTAATCGAATAAGGCTAGACAAAGCTAACATAAAACTCAAAGAATGCATTGCTTGATCTTTTTCTGCTCTTTGTTGGGTTTCATAATTATAGTATAGCATTCACCATATTGTTGTGTTATGCGTTTTAGTGCAAGGTTCCTGTGGTTGATCCATATTGTGAAAAACAACAGCTCATCTGTTCCTAGTTCTTTTGGCAGGACGCAAGGTGTCGACTGTTTTTCACCATCATTGTCTTATTCTACTGCAAACACATTTCTTTTTTAATGAATGTTTTTTTTTTTTTTAAAGGATCCTTGGTCATTTTCTTTCAATTGTTGGAATTGCAAATGGATAACTACAACATTAACAATGAAAAATGATATGTTTAGCACCTCTCATATAATAAATGCAGCACAAAGGGATTTACAATATGGGAAAAAACACATGATAGATATTAAAACAAGGATAGAATGCCAAATTAATGAAAAATAGGATACATTATAAAGTAAAATACAATATCAGAAAATATTAGTAATATCTGTAATAATCTCACAAAAATGAAAGACAATAAAATGGAATAAATGCATTACATAAAACGTCAAATAAAACGACTGAATGATAATTAAAAAGTAAAAAATCACTTTCCCTATTCTCAAGATGCACACCCATGAATAAGCACCACATCAGCATTAGTTTAGATACTCTACTTTGCAGAACAAGCATATCTTAATTATGTCACAGCCAACCTGATGTATAAAGATGAACTGTCTACAGCTGAAGATATAGTCATAACCTTATTGCAGTTTACATGTTTTGCCTATTTTAAACCACCTTTGTGTTATAGGACCTTCCTTGGAGTGAATATTCCCCCCAGTGCACACTGCTGAGATCCTGTCAGCTATAGTGAGTTCGCTGGCTCCTGTTGGTCCCAGAAGACCCATTTGCACGTGGCCCTGCCAGCAGGACCCGGGCCAGCCTATTCTAAAAGCCCTGACAAGCATTAAATAGAGTCCATGACCCAGAACACTTAACTATATCCAAAACAACAAAAGGACAAAATGGAGCAGAGGAGAAATAGATCTACTGAGCAGTCATAATTGTTGATGATGTAAAGATCACGGCTCTGCACTAAAACTGCAGTGCATACAGTGTGCATGCATGACAACCAACACATGGTGAAAGAGCTCATGTGCTTCTGGTTAACATGTGGGTCGTCATATGTGAGTAAGCCATACTACCCTTAAACGTATTAAACATGACTCTTTGGTACTTTGTGAAACAGCTGGAGAGAAAGATCTTGAGGATCCTGCCTTTAGTATTTAATCAGAAATTTTAAACAAGTGTGTGTTTCTTTAGCAGTGGGATTATCTTACCCAAACATCCCCTTGTTCCCCCTCTTTTGTTCCGCACTCAGTTTGTCACTCCAGCTGTGCTGTGTCCATAAAAAAGTCAGGTGGTTAAGGGGTGTCATGATTTCTTTTTTTCTACTTTCTCTTGCAGCTGAGTGTGATTAGGTCACCATGTTGTCCTTTTGTAAGGCAAGGGGTTCCTTGGGAGCTGACTCTGTAACGTGCTGGGGCCGGGGTAAGACTGTGGAGTGATGATATCAGGACTTCTAGAAACAAGATCTCCACTACACAATATCATAATATCAAGCTGGGCCCCTAGCCGTGCCCTATACCCCCTTAAAACCCACCCATTCAAATGTGTGTATGATATTTAATTCAACGCTGTCAGTTCTGCGGTGCAGAACCAGTTTTAACAAAACAAATTGGTTTGTTTTAGGAATAGATCATGGTTTGGTGTTAAATGAATACATTTGAAAGGTATTTTACTGACTTGGTGTTAGTTAAGTACTTAACCTGCAGAACAAAAGTAAGTTTACAGTAGTGAACCTTGGCCTTTGTTGTCAGGACTGAATGTTTGTGTCCCCTGTGGCTCATAATTAAATGGGTTATCTACAGAATATAGTTCATTTTTTTACATTGCATGTTATTTAGCTGACACTTCTACCAAAGCGACTAACAAGCACTTAAACACTGTAGAGATGTGAGCAATTTGGGGTTAAGTATCTTGCCAAAGGACATGTCAACATGTTTACTGCAGGGGGCTGGGGACTGAACCACTGACCCTGTGATGCACCATGGGTATGAGTAGAGCTTTGAATGAGCCTTACCCATTGCATTCCCCTCCCTTCACCAAGTGCACTCAACATAATGTTATGAAAAAACACATGCCTTTCTACAAAGTTAAAGTGAAGGGAGAATGGCTTACTTAGCTGAGTCTCCTGTAAACAAAGGAGTTTGTGGAATCAGAAGAGCTTTTTGGGATCCAGAGGACCCTTGAAGCTGGGTCTCCTTGGAATATGGCATACATTATGGCACACTGGTATCCAGGCTACCCTACACTACACCTCCAATGACTTCTTCCTCCTCCTCTCTTCAATCTGGGGTCCGATTAATTTAGTCTTTGGCTTGAAGTCTATTGTTGCCATTCCACAGAGAGCCAGAGAATCTGGGAAGAATTCTGAAGTTGGAGGGACCCGCGGACAGCTGCTGTACGAGTTGGGTAGAGTCCAAGTGCCTATCTTGTGGTCTGGAAAGCTCCTTCAATGTCCTAATTGCACTTCAGATGTCGAGCGTTGTTTTCACTCAGCTCTCACCCAACATAAACTCGCCCAGGACCATCCTAAAAGTCAATTTACAGGGTCGCCTCCCCTCCCTGGTGTATAGCTCTCATCCCCTGCTGTCTGCTGTTGCAAATTAAAAGATTGCAGGCATGTGACTTGAAGTTTAAACATGTGTGTCCATCGTTGTGTCGTTTGTACGTGTACGCCTGCAGGTCTTAGAGAGCCATGTGTCTCTGTGTCTCTGGATGTTTACCCAATTACTGCCGGTCCCAAGAGGTCCCATGCTGAAAGACGTAATCAGTCTCACACACACACACACACACACACACACACACACACACACACACACACACACACACACACACACACACACACACACACACACACACACACACACACACACACACACACACACACACACAATGTAATCATGTTTTTACTAGCATTTACATTTTTGTACATACATCCATTTTCCAAGAAGGATGCATTCCACTGGATTTTAAGGTCTAGTTTTGTTCTAACATGACCTTAAGGTTGATATTTGTAGGAAATCGACAACTAACGAATACCATGATGACATTTGGTGCAACAATTGATTTACCCCTCAGGAAAGTGCCTACAATCTGCTTAAAATAACTGACAGCCCCAGCTAGTCTAGAATTTTTTTTTAACTCGTTAAACTAAGATGGTAAACATTGTAATGTTGTCAGCATTTACCCTAATGTACCGCTGTGCCTTACAGAGCAGCCAGCTTGTCATTTGCGTGTGATTAAGATGTAACTTCTTCTTTCAATTATGAATAACTTGTGGCTCAATGGTCTGTACATTATAAACCGCTAGCACACTTTCAATTCACCACACATAGATATTGCTTTGTAATGAAGACAAGTTCACTGGGCCAAGAAAGTCTGACAGGGTGGGGGCTGAGGGAGAGTAAAACGAGATTTTGAAAGCTCCACAATTAAATTGTATCTCTTTTAAATCCCAGGCCAGGCTTTGCTACTTCATTCAAGCTTTCCGCTCCCTAACGGCCGACAATCTGATCTGGAGGGGAAGTGAAGTTTACACTGCTGATAGCGGCTCTGAATGATGCTGCCTGCGCACAACTCAGGGTGAGTCTGATGACCTCAATGAACATCCATTGAGAACACACACACACACGCACGCACGCACGCACGCACGCACACACAAACACAGCTGTAGTGACTGCTCCATTGAGTAACATGGAAAAAGGTCAGTTCACTGACGATGGGGGCCACACGCCCAAGTTAAAGACAGAGGAGTTTCTTTTTAAAACATTTTCATTGCCACATGTCGGTACTGGCTGGGGTCTAATGGCTATTCATTGAGAAACTCGATATAGTTATTCTTAGTTTGAAATGAAGGGTGTGTGTAACAACTATACAGTGACTTGACAACACATTCAAGAGTTTACAGTCCACTTAGTTTTAGTCACTGCACATCAAAACACTGCCAAAGGGCAATTACTCCCAACTGTTTTTACTTACCTGTCACCCCTGTGCTGTAAATATGTTTTGTGGACGGTTCTGGGAAAGGGGACTAATTGTGAATGAAAGGTTGTGTTTAAGGTTATTGACCTACAGCTGCCCATGTTGATGTTTTAGTTCTTCCCTGAGGAAGCGTTTTCAAAATAACAAGAAGAACCTACATTGTATAGGAAGAAAACCAGCTCCTGTGCAAAAGTTAGCAAATTTGGGATTTCCTTTAAGTGTTCACATGGGCTTTCCAGAGAACTGTGTGCAGTTCGCATGCTGATCTCAAATGTTGACATTTCAAAAACCGTAAGGTCACGCCTAATTAGTTCCATCACACTGGATTATAAGTGCTAACTGGTGTAAATTGCAGGGTGGCCCATGGATGTTTAGTTTGCTGATTTTGGTTTTGGGAACATAAAAAGTCATGATTATAAGACTTGGTGTGAAATGTATTGAAATGATCTTCTCGCAAAAAAATGATTATGACTCTTTCCAACACCACAAGCCTGCACATTGAATGACCATAGTGACAGAGGCGACAGAGCTTTTTGCCTGTTTTTGCTTAGCATGAATCATATGGGAATACTTAATTGTCCCTTTTTTTTTTAACGGTCTTTTAGGGAAAAATCAACAGACGCCTGAAGTGATGTGGCTTCGAGTGGAGTGACGACATGGAGGCCATCTGAGTCTAACTCAGAACAGAGTTGCTGGTGATGTTCATGTACAAATGTCCAAGTTATATAGTCTTTCCTGGGGGGGTGATGTCAGTTTTACAGTTGAGATATCTTTTAAAGATTAAAACTGACAAATATAAAAACATGTTTTTAATAATATATATGAACACAATTAGAAGCTTGTTTTAATGCGAACATATAAATGTAATAGTACATAAAAATAAGCCAAACAAAATCAGGACACTTATTTTTTTATAATGAATTATGGTTCATGTATTATGGGCCTATGATGTAGTTTCAAATTGATGCAATGTAGCTTCCGGCCACGAGAGGCAGCACTGACCACAATACTGCTGAACGATAGTCAAAATACCGCGATATCTTCAATTTAACGTCTATTGTGTTCTTACATCCGGGTACATCAACGGCACCTCTTTTCTGTCAGTTATGTATGTAATTGTTTACACCTGTTAATAATGGGGAGTTACTGGAAGTCTGTCAACCTACGAGTGAGAGACTGACATGTTTGTATTGTTTGATACAATATCCTTGTCCTTTGGCTAGCTAAGTTGTCTGTTACTAAACGAAACTGAACATGGATTCATCTTTGAAGTGGTCAAGAAAGGTGATGTCTCATGTTGGAAGATGCTCTATAAGTCCCCAAAATATCTGTTTTGTGGGTGTTAGAACTGAAAACATGACTTAAAACATTTTTGTATCCACATTTTATAACTTATTTTTTTCTCTAGATGTGGTTCTAGCTCGTGTTAGGGTTAGCTTGAGGTTTTAGCTCAGTTGTACCAAAGTTATTATGTTAATGAGTGAGCTTAAATGGTGTCTAATTTGTGTCTGTACTTGACTGTATTTTTATGTAAAAACATATTCACAAGGTGTCAAATATCCTTTACTATCCTTCAGTCCTGAAATGTAATTTCAATTGTGTCCTCGAATAGTATTCATTAAGAAAGCAGGTGTTACAAATGTAGTTTTACGCAGGTGCATGTAATTACAGGAAAAGCCCAGGTGACATTAATAACAATAATTGATGGCTGCATTCCGTATAGGTTCTCAGTTTTAGGGTCCAGCTAATGTGCAGGATAACTGATAACTGAATTGGAATGGAGCCTTTCTTAAAGGTCCCATGTCATGCTCTTCCGGTTATTACCCGTCCCCTTGTGTGTTATGAAGGTTTTTATGCATGTAAACGGTCTGCAGAGTCACAAACCCTCAAAGTACACCCTGTAGCGAGTAAAACTCTAACACAGAAAAGACCTGTCTATGCTGCCCCAGAACGCCTCGTTGGAGCTCCAACAAGCCGTTTAGGACAGAGAGTGAATACACATACAGAGATGCTGTATTAGAAATCAATGTGATTTTGGAACATTGAACAATGTAAATCTATTCTCGTAGACCTCAACAATGGAATTATGATCAGTAGAAATGGCCATGTCATGGGACCTTTAATGATACTAGTTGCACCTGTATTGTTGTTTTTTTTTGCTTTGTAACAGGTCTAATATTCCAGAAAGTAATTGGGTAACCTAAATCATATCTCCAGTCTTGGTATGTAATATTGATACATACATTTAAAAATGGCATTGTGTGGTCTCGGGTGGACAAACGACATAATGGTGACTCTATTGCTAGACTACTTCAAACATATTACTGCCATTTCTGTTCTATTTCTTATTGGTCACCATAAACAGTGATGTGTCTGTGATGAGCTAATATACTATTTATTTAGTGCATATTTCTATTCAAAAAATATGTTTAAAAGTTAGCAGATCATGCTGTTTATTCTGTCACTCTCTCTGTGTGTATCCGTTCGGGGGGTTCCTGAATGGAGCAGGAGGCAGACTGGATACCCCACTCTTTGATCCTCCACATAACAAAGGCACCTACAAAGGCTTCCATACAGCCTGTAGCATTGTTCTGCTGAGGAGACTATAGCTCATAAAACCATTACCATTATCCCTACACAATACCTTTTCCAGCACCTACTTAAGACCTCAAATCACTACTGTATATGGCTTCGCTGCTTGCCAGTTTGCATTTTGTCACTCTGTGATCCCGTGAACTTCTAAGTATACAGCCATGCCCAGATTATCTAGCTTGTGGCCCTAGGGCAGGCATTTCCTATATGGGCCCCACCTCACTGTCACCGATCTGTTTTGCAAACTGCGAAAGCCCACCCCTCAAATCCTTATTAACCCAAAGATATTCAAAGAACGTGGGTAGGGATGGGACACTATAGGATGTTATCATGGATCGCGACAAAAACACTCACAAAAAAATGGTGTGGTGAATTTCCAGAATAGGGATGATCGTAATACATCCTTACCTTTCCTATCGAGTTGAGAAATGTAAAATGGAGCCTAATTAAAAATAATAATAATAATAATAATAATAATAATAATAATAATAATAATAATAATAATACAGGAACAAAAAATAAAAAAACAGACTTCTACCATGTTTCCATTAACTTATGTATCCTTCATTTAGGAAGGGAGCTCTTTTGATTTAAGATAACATTTTTCAAAATTGTCTTAGTTTTCACCTTAAAGATGTTCACTCAAAAGAGATGTCCTACCTGTCATGTAATTTTATATATTTTTGTTCCTGACTTTATGTAAGGTTACTTATGTTGTGCTTATAAGAGTTTTAGGCATATATTGATGATAGTTGGAATAATATTGCAAATTGATTAAACATAAGTTTTATCTTTGTTTTGGCTTGGATATTTGTCCAATGCCTGTAATGTCAGTATTTGTGCAACACATTCACAATATAGTCACCCCATAAATATACTTAATGAAGTCAGTTAATTGAGTCTCTTATGGTCTCTGGCCCAGAGTGGGGACCCTCTAGAAGCTGGTGTTAACTTAGAATTGTTTACAGCAGCTTAAAAATACTTTTTAACAACCGAGTCACCGATCATATCCCGCCATCCAAAGTGGACATTTGTTGTATCCACTTTCGTCACTACAGTATACTATATTTACCGGGAGTGGCCTCACTGTAGCCCCAGTGTACCTTGCCAAGCTGATCCCGCCCCTCGCTGGGGAGAAAGCTGGTGCACAGGCTTGCAGTGGAGAGTGATCCCATCGCAGTGACTGTCGGAGCAGCCCACCCCTCTGCAGTATGCATGTTCGCCAGGGAATCCGCGAAGTTCTCACGTCCCAGCAGTGTACTTCACCGGCGAGAGACCATCTACTCAAGAGTCGAGGATAATAAACTTGGATGTGGCAGGCGGACCGGAGGCGGAAAGCCCGGAGTGACCGGAGGAATATAGGATTAATACAGGAATACAGGCTGCCGCTCTCCTCTGAACCTGGACAATCATGCATGTGCTCTTCTGGGGCTTGGGGTTCCTACTTTTCCCTGATTTCTTGAATGTAGTTGCCTCTACGGGGAAATTGCTTTTGAATTCAAACACAGGTAAAGTATGCCGCTCCGACTACCCATGCATTTCCCCTCATAAAGTAGTTCTCTAACATTGAAGGCAGAGAATGAATGAGTTTGAATTCAGCCAAGCACATGACTTGCAGCGCTTTTTCTTTAGATATCTAAAGTTTACTGAGTGTCATTTCCTTGAATTGCTGTGAAACAACGGATTTTTCCAGGAAAATAAAATTGATATGCATATTACATACATATTCGGTCTCTTTGATTTGTACTGATGCTATTGGATTGCTACTTAATTCTCAACTGCTTTGTTATTCCCCAGCAAAAGAGAAGATTGGCGCTTATGAGATTGTAACACCGGTGCGAGTGAATGAAGCCGGTGACAAGTTTCCCACAAGTGTGCACTTCAGGAGGAAAAGGCGAAGTTTGGACGAAAGCACCGGCAACACCACGGATCAGTGGGCCTCGTCAAATATCCATTACAGGATATCTGCTTTCGGACAGCATTATCACCTCAACCTCACGCAGGATTCGGGATTTATCGCACCTCTCTACACTGTGTCAGTATTTGGAGGGCCCCGAGGAGATAACATAACGGATTTTGCAGCAGATGGGGAGGTGGAGGAAGAGGAGGACACGGAGTTAAGGCACTGCTTCTATAAAGGACTTGTAAATGCAGAAGCAGAACACGCCGCAGTCATCAGTTTGTGCTCCGGACTGGTGAGTTTTTACGCACGGTTACACTCGTCGTGCATGTGATGACTTTACCACCGGGTGCTTTACTTTTCAACCATGGCTATTTAGTGGGCATTATGGCAATACCTGGAAACCTGCCTCAACGTTGGTTCAGAAAGAAAAAAGTAAAGACATTGTTAGTGCAAACTTAGTGCGCAAACTGTTTTTAAATGATAGAGCAACTATCAAACGTAAGCAGTCATGCATTAGTCTGCTTTCAAATATGTTTTGAAACAGTTCAAAACTGCGTATATCCAATAAAAACAGTTGTAAACATTCATCAAAATTAAGTGAAGCTAAAGCTGAGTTACTTAACAATTGGACAATGCATGAGTTGTTATAGCTTATGATTGTTGCAGGATCCTCTAGTGGGGCTTTCAGAGTCTAAATAACTCAAAATAGTACAAAACTGTACTAACTAACTAATAACTTTCTAGAGTCGCAAGTCCATTGGTTGCAGTCAAGTTTAATGAACACTCAGCTCTAAATCTTACTCCCATGCCTCTTTCTGGTCTCCCGGTTGTCAGTGACGTCTTTACGCACGCTAATGCAGCGGGAGTACGGGTGGTACCGACGTCATCACAAATTGGTCCGAACTCCCAGGCTTGCGTTTTAGAGTGGAGCAAAAGTGCACTCTGAGTTTATATCTAAAAGCACCACAGAGGTGACAGATTAGATACATATGAGAAAAGGTTTAATGTACTCCCTAATGACTAATCAAATTAAAATATGTTCTGAATGCTCTGCACTGCAGAGAGCTTTAGGGATTTGAGCTGACATTTATGGAGCATACATTCATATTTATTCAGGCAATACTGCAGATAGCCACACATTCTGTACTTCTTAAAATGTGATACTTTTTTTTTTGCAGGGAAGCTTGTAGGGAGATTCTGTTTGGCCTTACCAACTCTCATAATGTAGTAATGCCAATCGTGTACTGCTCAAGGGAATGTAAGGCAGAAAGGAAGCTTCAGTGTTCCCCCTCACTAAAAAACAATCCATCCTGTAGCACATATTTTGCACATGCATGACAATTGAAAATGTTTTCTTGTGAGAACTTTAAAAAAAAGTATATATTACCATCAGGGATTACAAATGTGTGTGGCAAACTTGTATCAGCCCCCAGGGCTGCCATGATGATTTTCCGTTGCCAATGAGCAAAATGTGCTTGGGTTGGCAGCTCCTTATCTGGAACATCATAGACCTCCACGTTAGCCAGTCACACTAGACGTGCCAGGTGAAATACATAAAACAGGGCTTTCAGCAAGCCTGCCAAAAACATACAGTCTCACTATGTTCCCTGATAGTCATCACAGGTCTTACTGTTATGCTTTTCCTCCTGCTTTGAGACCAGTCTAACATGAATGCAAAAATACATCTATTGAAGCCCTTGGGTCTCTGAATTGCTTATTTTCTCTAATTTTGAGTAAATGAGCCACATTCAACTGTTGCTTGCAATAAGACTTTCTGTACATATAACATACATTGCATTAAAGTGGTATGGCGGCTGACTGATTTGCAGAACTATCTTCCTGAACCATACGGTATATTCCCCTTGGTCCTGTTTGTATTCACTTTGCAAGTTTTCCCCATGTTTGCATATGTTGCTGCTGTAAAGGAATGAGCATTTATAGAAAATAGACTCATGGAGACTAACTGTTGTGCATTTGTTTTCTGCCATCCAGCTTGGCACTTTCAGGTCTCCAGAAGGAGAGTACTTTGTGGAGCCCCTACACAACTATCAAGGAGAACATTATGAAGAGGAACACACAAAACCTCATATTGTATACAGGAAGAGCGCACCCAAGGAACCACCATCTGGGGAGAACACAGCTTGTGACACTTCAGGTATTTGATTTACATGATGCATTTGCATGCATGCAATGTATACAGAAAAGATTATCACAAATGTACAAACTCTAAACACCACAAACAAATACCTTAATGCCTCTATACATGCGCTTTCAAACAGAGATACACACGTGCAACTAATGTTAATTCGGACCTCACCACTGAGATGGCCAATTGGCTGTCTTCAATATCTTCTCAAGTCAACTATCACCCAGTGTCCCCTTTCTAACTAACTAGTCCACTGATGTTTCTGACCATGGACCTCCCAAGTGCTACATTTAAAAACCAAAAAACTGTGTATGTGGTTGCTTCTTGTGCTTGTATGTGTTACGTGTGTATTGTGAGTTGAATTTGCCATTTTGTGGGTCCGTATGTCACACATAATGTGACCTTTTTAATTGGTTCTTTCAGACATCATTGTGTGCTTCCCCCAAAGGCTCTGCTATCAGTTGCAACAGGGGACCAATAATATAATAGACACTCAGCTGTTTGAGCTATGACAGTCATTTTAACATGTTTCTAAGGAGCCATACACAGCATATCTGGTTTGTGTTGATATTTAGGCCCATTTTGGAAGGCCAAGATTGAAAATAAACAAATGACTCCGCAGAGCTGGTTCTTGAACATAAATTATTTGAAAAATGAAACATAAAACGATTGATAATATTAGGGGGAAAAAGGAACGATACTTAATGATTCAATAGTGAAATATTGTTTCCCCTTTTCTGTGCCATTTATTAATGAAATGCTCTAATTGATGTGGACATTTTTCAAATTGACAGTATTTAAGTAGAAGTATTGTATTGAAACTATCTTGGCTTTCATATCATGTATTGGCCTGCTCAGTGCAGAACCCACTGCTACACAGTAGTGAGGAAGCTTTCCAACTATCACACAGGAAAATCATTTGTAAGTTCACCCTTGTATCACTCCATCTCAGTTTACTGGCTGAACTTCCTGTTGACTCTTGTACTTCCTCCTCCTCTTTGATAAGAAAGTTGGGTAGACCCACTGCCATGAACATGCAGTGTAAACTTTATAGTAAAGAAGCCATGCAACTTAAACGTGTCAAATGATCAAAACTAAGAAAACAAATCAGATAAATATGTTCTCTTTGTCTGCTAGACATCTGTCTGCAGATGTTTGGTTGTTCTGTGGTCTGTGGTCTGTTGTGTGTGTGTGTGTGTGTGTGTGTGTGTGTGTGTGTGTGTGTGTGTGTGTGTGTGTGTGTGTGTGTGTGTGTGTGTGGGTGTGGGTGGGTGTGGGTGTGGGTGTGTGTGTGTGTGGGTGTGGGTGGGTGTGGGTGTGTGTGTGTGTGTGATATCATATCATAGCCTGAAGGAACATCAATTTGACTGTGAGAGATTTTTGGCCAAGAATGATTCATCTTTGTACAAAGATCCATTGTAACCTTGTGATCTTTGAAGTACAGCAGATTGTTCTTCCTTTATCAGAAATCTTGTATACTGAAAGCAGATCCAATAATATGATGTAGTTCTAGTTCACTGTAATTTAGGTGGGGATGCATTGTTGGTGGTCCAGAGAGGGTGATCTGCATGTGATGGGAAAACAAAAAAAGACTGGCATTCAGCAGTTTTGTTGCCCTGCCATGATTACAATCTGAATTAATTCCCCTTAGTGTTAAGAGGTTTTGCTGCCCAGTTGTTAAACTGCCTTCTTTTAGCTTGAGCTTTGCAGTTTGTGCTCAATTTTTATGGCTGGGTGCCAGGTTTACCTAGTCTGAACTCTTTGCCCTTCTCTCTTCCTTCTTTTCTGAAAGAGGACTAGGAGAGAAAAAAAGGCATTCCAGGCAGTGTTCATTTGTCAACCAACTCTTTCAGCGACAATAAACAACAAAGAGAAAGCGGTATTTTAACAATACACATTTCCAGTCAGCCAACTGACCTAATTTATTTTGACATTTAAAAACATAAACTCACTTCTTAAGCTTTATTGTAAACACACATTGATTCATACCTTGTATGTTTTTTTTGTTGAATGAATGAATTTCCCATCATCCTTCAATCTTTGTATATTTACAAATGCTCCATTGCTTCCCTCTCTAGGTCACAAACACAGACACAAGAGACACAATCTGAAGAGAGGGCCAGTGGTCGGGGTTACCAATGTGTCCAATGCAGCCCCGGTGGTCAGCGGAGGCATGTTCAATGACGTGGAGTCACTAAGCGCCGGCGTGGCCAGCGGTGCTTTGCTCGGATCGGCGAGCGGCAACTCCAGCGCCAGACCATCAAATGATAGCAGCGGTGACTCAGGACCTCACAAGAGAACAAAGCGCTTCCTCTCCTACCCACGCTTTGTTGAAGTCATGCTGGTGGCCGACAGCAAAATGGTGGAGCATCATGGCAGCAACCTACAACACTACATTCTCACATTAATGTCCATAGTAAGTTATACTTCTGCTAGTTGGTTGATGGAGGCAGTGGGCTGGGAGATGGAAGTGTGTTTATGTATCTGCACAATTATGGCCAGAAAGTACATGTGGTGCACAAAATGTATGTACCTGTTCTGCTGAGCTGCAAGTCAGTCAGTTGGTCTTTGGAGGAGGGTCATAGAAGGGGAAAAGGGCAGCCTAGGGCAGGGGTAAACACCTCTTTCAAACAGCTAGAAGGAAGAGAGGGCAGCTCGAGGTAGAGTTGGCCTGACAGCTTTGATGAATGTTAAAAATAAGCTCAGGTATGTCACATAGAGCGCATACTCGCGGCCACTTCAAATACCAGTTTCCTCAGGCGTCTGGGGCCAACAGTGGGGGGGAGGCTAGGATGACCTATATTCTGTTTCTTGGCAAAGCTTGCCTTCTCTACAGGGGCTCAGGCCATTATCAACTTGATCTTTCAATCAACCAAATTCCCGACACTTACTTAAAACTGCAGGAAGGCAGCCCATGATAGATTTTCCAGTTAATATACTGTGTCACATTTCACCTTGGTTAAGTGAAGGAACATATTGTTACATATTGATCCGCATAACACAAATAAATTCATCTTGAAAATGTTTTCATTCAGAGGATTCAGCTCATGTTTTATTCTTTTCTTCAGGTATCTTCCATCTACAAGGACCCCAGCATTGGCAACCTCATTAACATTGTGATTGTAAAGTTAGTCATAATAAACAACGAGCCGGTAAGACTGCTAATTAGTTTGGATCCATGTACTTGCTCACTTAAATCAAGTATGTGGTGATCAATGTTGTCATTCCTTTTAATCATTTCTCTCCGTTTGTTCTCAGGAAGGCCCAGTCATTTCATTTAATGCACAGACTACTTTAAAGAACTTCTGCATTTGGCAGCAGAGCCAGAACCTCCTGGATGATAACCATCATTCCCATCATGACACTGCCATCCTAATAACCAGGTGCAAGAAACGTATAGAATTATTGAATGAATTGCTGCTGACAGCCACTTATCCCATTGACCAAATCACATTGTCCAAGTTCAAATTCTTGGAGATCATTTACGTAAAAGAAAGGGAATTAATTGTCTCCAGAGGCCTGATGAATTTACTACTATTTGAACCTAAATGACAAGGACCCCATTCAATTTGGGGAAGTGTTCTTGTCTTGTGCAGTGCCACTGACCATTACCCATTATCTGTGTATCCACCACAGGCAGGACATCTGCAGAGCAAGAGACAAGTGTGACACGTTAGGTACGTGCATTTTGTTTTTAAATGTGCTCATAGACTTCAAACCATATAATCAATTATATGATTTACTTTTGTGTGATGCTGGTGGATAAATCATGATGGAAAAAGAGCAGAAATGACGTGAGCTTCCTTTTTTGTCCCGTTTTTAAGGATTGGCAGAGTTGGGGACGGTGTGTGATCCATACAGGAGTTGCAGCATCAGTGAGGACAATGGACTCAGCACCGCATTCACCATCGCCCATGAACTTGGCCATGTGTAAGCACAGCATGTGTCCACTGGTTGTTTAACTTCAGCACTGTGATACTGCTCCTAGTTAGGGGAAGTGTTTCCGTCAGTGAGACATTAGTGACACATCAAAAGTCTCTAGGAGTCGATGCTTGCTAACCAGCAGATGGGGATCAAGGAGTCCTGCTTATTTGGAACAAAAACAGCAGTGCATTCCTTTTTGTTTTCCCATTATTTGCTGATGCGTTGGTGTGTTTCTGATTATATTTCAAATTTGACCTGCCTTTCATTTTGAGGGTAAAGAGAAACGACGGTAAATTAGATTCTCAGAAATGTAGTGAAACCTGCCCTTCAGCAAACTCTGCATTGTCCAACGTCCTGATTCAGCCAGAGCCAGTGGAGACTGTTACAGCCCTTAACAGCCCTTAACAGCCCTTAACAGCCCTCATCACCTCTAACAAATGCTCCTTCTAACCACTAAACAAAAGGTGGGATTGTTCACATCCACGTTTATCCGCATCAAGCGGTGACAACATGCTTGACGGCTACTTAGTGCAGAGCTCAGTGTTAGATGGTACCTGTCAGGTGGGGGGCTGAGTAGCTCAGAGGGAGGGCTACGGGCAGTGCGCTGCTGTACCTGTCCACCGCCAACCAGGATCCTATTTACTCACCCTGCAGGAGCTTGATTGTTCTCTTATACTCATGCTGCTCTGATTTTTCTTATTATGCTTGGTCTATTGCCCAATGTTCATATAATTCAATATTGTGCTGGTTGCATTCCAAACACCCCGCAATCAGGAAATACAAATGCTCTGTATTATTTTAAGCTGCAACCATGAATGGGTTTTACCAAAGCCAACATTATAGTGACAGAGGAAATATATCATCAATGTTAAGATTTAAAACATGTGCACAGACCAATGAAATGCACTGAAGCACAAACAAACATTTTTCTATTTGATTCTTGTGTATTTCGGTTTGCAAAATACTTATGATATGAAACATCCTAGTTGTAGGCTGTCATCAACATTAATACTGGCTTTTGTTATGTTAATCTCAGCCAAATACTGGGAGAAGGAATCTATTTCTCTTGTTTAATGTTGTATCTGTTTTCTCTGTGCTAGGTTCAACATGCCTCATGATGACAGTAACAAGTGTAAGGAGGATGGAGTTAAGATTCAGCAACATGTGATGGCGCCCACACTTAACTACAACACAAACCCTTGGATGTGGTCAAAGTGTAGCAAGAAGTACATCACAGAGTTCCTTGAGTATGTCATACTGTTTTCTTCAGGATTGTTAGATATTGTAGATGTTTTTTCTAGCATTTCTGCTGAGAAGTTCCTAAATTACTTGAATCAAATAGGATGTGCATGTGTGGAAGTTTTTCAATAGTGTTTTAAAACCCTGGCAAAATACCCTTTTAGAATACTGTGTTTGTACAACTTTATCACAGAGATTTCACACATCCATTAAACATACAAACACACACAGAGTGCAGTGTATGCATACTGTATGCATTTCTTACCCCAACTTTGGCAGCAACAGCCACATTTCTAGGTTTAAATGTAAACAAACAGTCACCATGTCTCAGGGCTTCCAAAGACTCTTGCAGAGAAACATCAGGGAACCCCTACTGTAGGAAAGAGTAAAAAAAGTGTATCTGGCAGCTGTCAAAAATCTATTTTGCGAAACTATCCACCCACACTATCCAAAGTTATACATGTGTCCCCAACGCTTGAGATCCCCCCAATTACAAATAACTGACTGAATATAAACAGAAACTAGTAAAGAAAGTGAGAAATGTACAGTAAAAAATGACATCTCCAGCTGTACTGAGTGTGTTCTCTGTTTGTCTATGTCTTTTGTTTTTCCCTTTTTTTCTTTAAGTCATTTAATTTGTATTTCTTAATAGCACAGGATATGGTGAGTGCTTGCTGGACGAGCCCGCTTCTAGACCGTACAGTCTGTCGCAGCAGCTGCCTGGACGGGTATACAATGTCAATAAACAGTGTGAATTGATATTTGGGCAGGGGACGCAGGTGTGCCCATATATGGTAGGTGAAGTCTGTGTTCAAATCCAAACTGTCATGTTGCACGTGTGGGTCTTTGGGTCTTCTGTTTTGATCATATGCTGCAGTTTAAATAATAATAATAATTCCTTATATTTATTATAGCGCTTTTTCCATGACCCAAAGCGCTTTACAGATACACATTACACATACATACATGTAATGGTCATGTACTGTGGACAATACCCACAGGAGCAAATTCAGGTGAAGTGTCTTGCCCAAGGACACAACGGCTTTACAGACGCAGCGGCGGGTTTCGCCCCCTTGATCTGATGATCAATGCACAGCCCACTGCGCCACACCGCCCATCTTCACACCTCAAAGTCATCAAGGCGCTTTACAAGTACACATTAGTATCATACATGTACTGTGGACAATACCCACAGGAGCAAATTCGGGTGAAGTGTCTTGCCCAAGGACACAACGGCCTGACGCAGTGGCGGCGGGAGCGGGTTTCGAACTGGAGTTCCCCAACGCCCCCTTGATCTGATGATCAAACGCACAGCCCGCTGCGCCACTCCGCCCCTGAAAAACAACTTAATGATAGTTTGTTCTAAGATGCAAACAAATAACAACAAATGTAACTGATATATAGGACCTAGAATCAGGCTCGAATCATCATACCAAACCATCCATATACTTTAGTATGGTCTTGTTGATGAAATGCATACTGCAGAAATGTCTCCAAAATAAATGTGATACTCTTAAGCACTGTAAGTTGTCTTACTGTATGGAGTCACCTTCTGGCATGTTGTGTTAAAATGTGGACGTGTGCCAAATGAAGTCCATACTTTTTACAGAGTTCAACAGTAAGGTTATTAGCATGACATTCACGTGCCCTGTCTTTCCCTGATTGTCTGACTTGTTATGTGGAATCTCAAGGTTAACGCTGTGTGTTTGTGTATTTCCCAGACCCAGTGTAGGAGGCTGTGGTGCACCAGTCCAGAGGGGGCCCAGCGGGGCTGCAGGACCCAGCACATGCCGTGGGCAGACGGCACTGAATGCTCTCCTGGGAAGGTAGGAAAAGTGGCAGGAGCAAGAAATAAGAGTTCAAAATCCGTTTTATTTAAGTTTTTCATGTCTAAAGATAAAAAACATGTTAAACATCTTTCGACAACACAGGATAGACACATTTGTATCCATTACATTACATTTAAATACCCATATGGTTCTGTTTATACTCTAACCACATTTCTTAATTTTGATGTAACAACCTTTCCAGTGAGTCGTGGAAAAAATGGATTATGGACACATGGTAAACTCTAGTAATTAAACATGGCTGGCATGTAAGAGTGTGGCGTGAAGTTGTACATGA
The DNA here is from genome assembly GCF_902827165.1 of Trematomus bernacchii. NCBI lineage: Eukaryota > Metazoa > Chordata > Actinopteri > Perciformes > Nototheniidae > Trematomus > Trematomus bernacchii. The sequence goes on along the minus strand of NW_022988098.1, from coordinate 1,355,574 downwards.
TGGAGGTATCGCTCACGTCGACTCTCTTAGTGTAGCTTTTAATTACGACTTTCTCACTAACCCCTGGCTTCCTGCCACTAAGACTGAGAGAACATGAAAGCGACATGGAGGCCTAAGAGGACACACACACACACACACACACACACACACACACACACACACACACACACACACACAACCTTTCAAACCTTTTCATGTTTGCCCCAATCTCTCATCCCATGTCATGCAGTACACCAGACTAAACACTTAATCTGGAGTCTGTTTGTTGAACACAGCAAGATTATCCTCCTGTTATGAGCTGAGATATATTTATTGACTTTGTGCGTGACATTTTCCTGTCTCCTGGCCAGACAGACTCTTCCGTGTAATGTCTTTTTCAGTTCCTTTTTTTCTATTTACTTCACTGTATAATTTCTCCCAGATTAGCATCAAAGCACCGGAGAGCAGATAGATGTGTTGCCAGTTCCATGGATACAATTTCATAAGCTCACTCTGTCTGTTCTCTCCCTCTTGGACATATTCTGTATTTTTTTCTTTCTTCCACTTGCTAACCACATTCACTCCTTCTGCTCCTATTCTTTCTCTCTTCATTCATTTTTTCATACATTTCTTTGTCGTTGCAGCACTGCAAACATGGCCTGTGTATAGCAAAAGAGCATGACGCTGCACCTGTAGAGGGGGCGTGGGGAGTTTGGAGCCCTTTCGGTACCTGTTCTCGGACGTGCGGAGGTGGCATCAAGATTGCTGCGCGCGAATGCAACCGACCCGTGTGAGCAGTCCCTCTCTTTGTAGTCACGCATGCCTAGTGGACCTTGTCTCCATCTTAGCTGCTAAAGTCAATGTACCATAGATCAAACCTCCTTAAAGGAATTCTTTTCATAGCTAGTGTTCATCAACTGATGCCCTCTGATAGCAGATCCTACAGGGTTGTTTCCTGGAAAATTAAAAGATCACTCAAGTTTCCATGTGTGGCCTTGCATCTTAGTTTAATAGATGTATAGAAAAATAACGGCATGACGAGAATGAGTTTGTATCTAAAAAGCATGCCAGCGGCATACTCTAGGTTTGTGATGAGAAATGGAGAATAGGTGAATGTTTGACCTGTAGTGGTAAGCATCCATTTAAAATATTGACTACATTTAACTAAACATCCCTAAAATCCCTTTCTTAATCTTGCTTCCAGGCCCAGGAATGGAGGACTGTATTGTGTGGGTCGCCGAATGAAGTTTCGTTCCTGTAACTCTGAGCCCTGCTCCATGCAGACGAAGGACTTCCGGGAGGAACAATGCGCGGCTTTCGATGGCAGGCACTTCAACATTAACGGTCTACCTCCAAATGTTCGCTGGGTGCCCAAATACAGCGGAAGTAAGAATCCTTTTTTATGTCCCTGGCATCCTGTTTGCTTCTTTTGCCAACCCCTTTTGCATAATAGACACATAATGTTAGTTAGGCGTTATAATCCATTATTATTCAGTGTTTTTGTCTCTTTGTTGCTTCTTTTTTCAGTCCTGATGAAGGACCGGTGCAAGCTGTTCTGTAGGGTGGCAGGCAGCACGGCCTACTACCAGCTCAGGGACAGGGTCATTGACGGCACGCCGTGTGGACCCGATACCAACGACATCTGTGTCCAGGGCCTGTGCAGGGTGAGGCTTTTTTCAAAAAGCATTTCAGTACTTTGCCAAACCAGACTGTGTATATTGCCTCAAACCTTTGACAGATAGAGTTTTAGTTTGAAAGCAATATGCTTCTTGAAAGAATCAGTGGGTTTCTCTGTGTAAACTGGTAACCACACACAGTCTTTTGGTTAGGTTGTGGTTCAGTAAGTGGCCTCCCTGGCCTTAGTAAGTGGATTTTATCCATGCGGCTCTTGATCTGCCTTCAAAATGTAGAAGCAAATTTCATGTCATTCCTTATGTGGACATTTCTTTCAGATGAGTGTCAACGATATGGCCATGACTCAATTTCTCATTTAACAATTTTATGGGTCCCTGGGTTTGACTTGATCTTACACGATCAGTATTTCATCAAGACATACTGGCCAAGTAAAAGTCCATTTATCTTGCTTTTTTTTTTTTCAATGAGTCTGCCTTTTCTGTTCTTTAAGCCTTCTTATGCATTGTCCTATAATGTCTGCACATCCCTCTCAACTTTCTCCCTTATATCCTCCATATTTTCTTAATTTATCTTCCACTATCTCTCCCTGTTTGTCTCTTTTCTACTGTAACCCTTTACATTACTCCTGGCATTGTCCTATTTTATATTTAATACATATCCTTCATTTCTACCTCTTTACTGAACAGCAAGCGGGCTGCGACCATGTATTAAACTCTAAAGCCAGGAGGGACAAGTGTGGCGTGTGCGGAGGTGACAACTCTTCCTGCAAAACTGTGGCAGGCACCTTTAACATTGTCCAGTATGGTGAGCTATAGCCTCTTTTATTACACTTTCATTTACTTTCAGCTAGTATAAAAGACAGCAGCTCTTTTTATGTTGCTTTAACACATGTCTACATGTGCTTAGTTGTCTGTATCATAGGCAGAGAACTAGAGTGTACTAATGATCTAAACACAATACTCATAATTGCAGGCTATAATGAAGTTGTGCGAATACCAAGTGGTGCTACAAACGTAGATGTGCGTCAACACAGCTACTCAGGGAAGCCGGAGGATGACAACTACCTCGGTAAGACCTCCATTACCTTGTTTCAAAGAAATTGGCATATTCTCATTGTATTTCTACATTTACATAAATATTAGCAATTTTTAAAACAATATGCTCTCTGTGATTAATGTTCAGCTTTTGGGTGTTAAGTAAATGAACTGCAAACCCAAGGAGTTCAAGTATAGTGTGCATGCTAACACAATAATGAGCCAGAACTCGGCCCTTGGGTACCATTCCAGCTAGCTCAGTTGGTTTTAAAGGTCACCTATCATGCTATTTGTAGGCAATAGCATAGGTCTCAGATATATAAAAATATATAAAAAACATGTCTATGAAGTGTTTTGCTCAAAATACCAAACAGATCACCCATTCTAGCCATGCCTCATATCCCTCTATTTCACTTCCTGTTTCAAAAGTGCTGATTTGGGGTATAAAGCTTTGGAAAAAAAAAAAAGGAGGGGGGTTGAGCTCATGCGGGACCCGGCAGCTACTGTCTAAACTAAATACTATGAAACGCCATATCATGGATTATCAAGGATTATTTCTGAAACAGTATGGAGCTCAAAGGCTTTCTCTCTTGCCGGTTATACCACAAGGTGAGTTCCTTTTTATTTCCTGCTTCTTCACACACATGCTCTCCAGTACAGGTTAGCTCTGAGTGTTAGCGATGCTAATGTAAACATGCACCGACCATATTACGTCCAAAACAGTCGGGCATTGTTTCTGATAGCAACTTTCTGATAAGGCCGTGGGTCCACATTTCCGATATTACGTCATATCGGACGCAAATCTGGATCAGCTCCGTTGTAGCCCCGTTTTTAGAGATTTGGGTACGGAGGAAAAGAGAGAGGGTTTTATTTTCTGACGCTGCGTGAGTTCCCCGACACACCGGGGACACATGTTTATGTATAAAATACATCAAAAAGTGCATTTTGCATGATGGGTCCTCTTTAAGGCCTTTGTATTTTGTGTGTGTGTGCAGCTGTTCATGTTCTTTGGTTCTGTACATTTTTGTCTTTCTGTACAATATGTCTGTCTGGATATGGCTGCTTTGTCAGCTATTAGTGTGCATGTCTTGTTGGCACAAGCATGCTAATACTTGAGCTCAGATAGCCCTCTGGCTACCATTCCATTAAGGTCAACTAAGGTGTGTCTGTACTGTAAGTGCAGTGTATGTTTGCATATTTTTATCCTTTATTCTGTCTCTATGTCTGTATATTTCCCTTTATGCATGACTATATGCCACCCTGTAAACGTATTAACATGTTTTTGTTTAGTTGTCACCCTTTATTGTGTGTGTTTTTATGTGTGTTTTTATGTGGGCACAGTCATTAACTGGAAGCGATTTTGCTGGAATGAGGGCGGCTCTCCACGGTCATATTAGGGTAATGTGTGAAATGGCCAGGAAAGTAAAGGCAGGAAATTAGCTCCATAATCGCATTAGGGCGAATGAGTGCAGCAGACTGCTGATGAACAGAACAGGATGCCCATGGATGGGACTTCTCCGGGAATAGAAGATTATTTTACCCCAATAAGACTTTACTGCTGCCTACTGCATGTGCCTTACTGTAAATGAAAATGTCATCCACAGTGTTGCTAAGGTGCTCTGTAAAATGCAAAATCAAGCTATTGCTTCTTTTACTTTAGCTTGTTTAAAGTCATCATAAGAATTTCACATCGAATTTCCACTCATTTTGGCTCTCTGTGAGTGCTCGTATATCTTAAAATCGTTTTAAATTTTGCCAGTTTTTAAAGATTTTTAATAGTTTGTTTTATTTCGCATATTGACTGGCTAATGTGCCATTTTATTTGTGTTTTACAGCTGTATTTGTCTGCCTGTCTTGTCTGTGTTTTATCTGTTGTAACTTTGTTCATGCTGCCCTTCTTGGCCAGGTCACTCTTGAAAAAGAGATTTTAATCTCAATGAGTCTTTTTACCTGGTTAAATAAAGGATATATATCTGTCTCTGTGGGCTCAAACAAGTGTTTTCTCTCTCTCTCTCTCTCTCTGCAGCCATATCAAACAGCCGCGCAGAGTTCCTGCTTAATGGAGAGTTTGTGGTCAGCATGTTCAAAAGGGAAATCAAAGTAGGAAATGCCGTCATTGAGTACAGTGGCTCTGACCATGTCATTGAGAGGATCAACTGTACTGAGCGCATCGAGGAAGACATCATTGTCCAGGTAAATGGTCCTTATCCAGCCACTCCTCATGTCCTTATGATCCTTATATCCTTATATCCACTTAAAATGTTAGTTTTAATAGTTCTACAGGTTTGACCTTCAAAGGTTTTTACCTTTACTTAAGAACGAGTGGACTATGTATGATGTCTAAAACTCATAATCCTACTGTAATATAATGCATATCACATTGCCTGCCTAATCCCCAGGTGCTGTCTGTGGGGAACCTTTACAACCCAGATGTCAGGTACTCCTTTAACATCCCCATAGAAGACAAACCTCAGCAGTTCTTCTGGGATGCCTATGGGCCCTGGCAGGAGTGCAGCCGACTGTGCCAAGGTGAGGGGGAGGCACCAAGGGTCTGGCAAAGTGAGGTGATGCGAGTGGTCGATGATAAATCTTGTGGTGAGAGTAAAAAAGAGATGAGACGGAGAGAGCAGACGTGGGAACTGCTGAGCCGGAGGCATAGGAGAGAGAGGATTGTTTGGCTAAACTTGACAGCTTCGTGCTAGACATATAGGTTTGGAACAAGTGATTAAAGTTCAACCTCGTAGTGTGCTGTGTCAGATTACCTTCTTTGACATGACCATGGATATGTCGGAGTGTGTAGGCGTGCAGAGGCGGATCGCAGGTAAACTCGAAAACCTGTTGTGTGTTATAACTCAAACACTTTGTCTGAGAATGTCTTTTTCCACTTTTTGACACTGCCCTGCTTGAAGTACCAACAGTAAATTCCAAAGAGAAACCAATGAGTTCACACAGCAGGATAAACAGCAAACATGTATTGCCCTCAGCACCTTTTGATTTTTCAATTTACTTTAGATTTGCTGGCAGTCTGCAGCACACAAAGCTCTGAGAACTTGGTAACATGGTACTGATAGAGAATATATTTCCTGCAGCCACATGAGGTTTAAATCTCACTCATGTAAAGTTGGTGCAGTGTGATTAAATGCTGGGATTTCAACTCAAAGGCCAAGGTAAAGCACACCAACATTGCTGCAGGTAGTCATTGCAATCCTATGATCTTGTCAATTGTACTTGAGCAAGCTGTTGCTTTGACTCAGACAACTACATGGAGGACCGTAAAGATGCTGAGGTGAGGCAGTTGAAGGAGATTCACCTGATGATGAAGTTATTAAATCATTGATTGCAACTCTAGTCATAAGCTTTGCATATTCATTTGTGTTTTTGTCATTGATAAAAAACAAACAAATGGTGCAAAATGTGTTCAAAAGTCTAAAAAACATTTTCTTTAATATCTCTTTTGATGGAGGTAACACAAACAAATATTCTCATGGGTGCAGTATTTCAACATTATGAGTTTAGGAATAAGTTCATATAAGTATACCTGCTGTTCAAGCGTCATGATGTCTTTATAGGAGAGCGCAAGCGGAAGATCCTCTGTAGCAGAGAGTCGGACAGGGCGGTGGTGTCAGACCAGAGGTGTCACGGTACAGCAAGACCTGCTGTCTTCACTGAGCCCTGTAACACTGAGTGTGAACTCAGGTTAGTTTGACCAGTTCAGCCAGTCTTTATTATGATCCAATCAATGAATTCGTTTTCACTTAATCATTGTACAATACTGATAAGGATTTTGCCTATCACCCGCGATGCAGGTGGCATGTGGCTCGTAAGAGTGAGTGCACATCTCAGTGCGGCCCCGGATACCGTACCCTGGAAATATACTGTGCCAAAATCAGCCGTGACGATGGTAAAACCCAGAAGGTGGATGACCGTTTCTGTAGCAGTCAGCAAAAACCTGATGACAAGGAAGGTTGCCATGGAGACTGTAACCCAGGCGGCTGGGAGTACTCGTCTTGGTCTGAGGTAAAATAGTTGTGGGAAAAGGGTTTGTGTGTGTGAGCATAATCTAGATGTTTGTCAAAGTCTATCACGGGTGGTGTTTGCATGTTTACACGAGTTGATGTTCAAACGCTTGTATCGCAGTGCTCCAAGAGCTGTGGTGGAGGCAACCGCCGCCGCGGGGCAGTGTGTCGGAAAGCTGCCGAGGCTGGAGGGGATGAGAGCAAATGCAGTCAAAGGGACAAGACGACCGTCCAACCCTGCAATGAGTTCCTCTGTCCACAATGGAAGACTGCGGACTGGTCTGAGGTCAGTTCAGCTCCTATTCTGTTCTCACTGCCCAGTACAAAATCTGATGTTCAGATTAAAAACAAATGCACTGTTCTTAATTTATAGCAAAATACATAGAAAACTCGAGGAATGATGACTTAGCGTAAAGTTACAGGAAGCTTGTGCATATCCACATTTTCTGGAGGAATGTCATTTCTTTTTCGGAGGCCATGTTTATTCAATATAAAGAGAAATCATGTAAATACTATAGTTTTAAGCCAGCAGTGATCTGAGTCAAATGTAAATTGATCGTGCATGCCTCCCTGGTGGAGTTTCTCCCCCTCCTCCCACTATATTGAGGGTTGGGAAATTGCTGATTGCAGGCTAAGATTCTACTTAACTGCTGTACAGTTTACACATTGTAGAGCGAGGCGCTCGCAAAGCTTTGTGCTGCATTCCAGGAATATTTTAGATCTCCCATGTGGTGCTGATAAATACAAACACCTACACTGCACTGTATACTTATGCACTGTACACTACTCACACATAAACACACACTCTGGCCCTGTCTTTTGGTTCATTCCAACCACTATTTGTTTTGTAATCTGCATATCCTGCTTTCCTCTACACCAAGTGATCTCTTCCTCTGTCATGAAATAGCATTCCAGCAGGTTCAATGTAATAACATACTGTATACTCTCACTCTAAAACCTGAATTTTCCTTTATTCCAGTGCCTCGTGACGTGTGGCAAAGGCTATAAGCACCGTCAGACCTGGTGTCAGTTTGGTGAGGACCGTTTAGATGACCGATTTTGTGGCTCACCTAAACTGGAGTCTGTGCAGACGTGCCAGCAACCGGAGTGTGCCTCGTGGCAGGTTGGACCCTGGGGACAGGTGAGTCCTATTTATACATACACCTTGTTTAAGGTTTAAGGTTGTTAAATATGGATCTGGTGTAAAGTTAAATGATCACTGTTTATTTCAGAACAGATGAAAAGAACATCACTCTGTTTGGTCTAAAACTGGGAATTATAATTTAGCGTTCAGATTGGCCAGTTGGCCTAATAAACAAACATTATCTCAATGAAGAATTGGTGTTTTTTTCCCAAGACTTTTAAGAGGCTATTCCAGAAACTTGATGAATAGTCACATATTTTATACACAGGCAATATAGAGGTCTACCCTGGCAAATGTGAAGCAGCACAACGGCTGAAGCTTACAATTACTGTTGCTTCTCTGATGAATTATTCCCAGATGTAAACGAAGGGGAGGACACGGATAAGCTAAGCTCATCATTTAGCACTGTCCCCTCTTCTCTCGCCTGTTTAGATTCAGAGCACATCCTGCCAAAATAAATATACAAACGCTACGGATGATGTGGGTAGGCGTGTTCTTCTACAAAAGCATTATATAGGGTTATGCATACAATATATAGTGTCTGTGTGTGCAGGAGTCATTTGTGTGTGTGCACAGAGAACTGAACACCCAAAAATGTGAGATATTTTTGTGCCCCCCATCAGAGGATGTGCGCACGTTAAGGTATATTTGAAGTTGTTTAATGAAGCGTTGTCAAATTGTAGTTGAAGGTGCCGCCAAACAAGCTTGACCCTGTTTCACTGGAGGCAGTGAGGCAGAAGGGAGCGTGGAGTAGTGCCCTCTGACTTGGCTACAGTGGAAAAAAGACAAGTGCAATGTATATGGGCAAAGGTTCCTCATGTATTTGATCTTTGAGACCCCGCTTGAAGCTTGGATTTCTCTCAGAGAGTGGAGGGCAGAATAAGCCTTTTTATCTGCTGAGCCTGGTGTACCGTTTTTGAATTTGTTTGTGTGGGGGATTAGTTTCTTGGCTCAGATGAACATCTTTGTTTTTCTGTGCTATTTGCTTGCCTCTTCCTAAGTTTCTCTTTGCGCTCTGTTACTAATGTTTCCCCACCACTCCTTTTTTCCCCCTCTTTGAACCCAGTGCACTACCTCGTGTGGGCCAGGCTACCAGATGCGAGCGGTGAAGTGTGTAGTTGGCTCTTATGGTGTTGTCATGGACGACACTGAATGTAATGCTGCCACCCGACCCACTGACACCCAGGTAAAGCATTCTCTCTTTCTTTCCTGTCATCCTCTTACCCTCTATAACATCTTTCTTTCACTTCTCCCAACTGCCCACAATCTCTTTATCTGTCCTTCGCTGTGAGAGCAACAGCTTAGTCTCAAACTGTGTGGAGAGAAGGAAGCATCCACATTCATGCGCACTGACACTCAAAACACACACGGGCAGACACACACATTTCATTTCCACCTGGTCTCAATAAAGCTATGTTGTCTGATCTAGTCTGGTCTAGAGGGAGAGAAAAAGGGGGAGGTAATACCAGCCTCACTATCCCCACATAGAGACACACAACTGTCACACAGAATCCCCAAAAGAAAGAACAAATTGTTTGAGATAACCTTACAGTGTTATTCTTCTGATTACTATAGATTATTATCTCTGTATAATAAGTACGCTTGAAACTTTCCTGTATGTTCATTTCAATAGAGCTGGACACTTTACCACAGGCCGAAACAACCCTATTTCACAGGATACTAATGTTTAATAAACTACTAATACTAAATCAGGCTAGTGTGAAAAAAAGTGATGACACAATTACAAATATATTGCTCCTTTATCCTCCACCACTTACAGATACAGACATAGATGTCATCAGGTTTACATGTGGAATTGTTTTTCTAAATCTGCTTGTGCATCTGTTTGTTAAGTGCTCGACTCACAAAAAGAGAGACAGAAACACCAAAGGAACCTATTTGGAGCTGAATCAGAGTTGTGTTTGGTCAGCGCGGGGCGTAAACCCATTTCAGAGGGCTGAGCATGCAGACTCAGAATGAGGCCCCCCTCTAGTCGCAGCGGCTCTTAATTCCGGTGCCTGGGCCGACAGAGCCAGTGACCCCGAAGCAGTCGCCCCACCTCGTTGTGATTCCAACCAGCCAGCCATGAAGTGGGCCACCAGCCGCCAGTCCCACCAGGCAGCCACCAAGCAGGGCTTAGAGAGAAAGAAGGGTAGATGGATGGGTGGAGGTCTGAATAAAGAGAGGAGAACGGTTGAGGCAAAAGATGCTTTGCTCAGTACTTCCACACACCAGGTTATACATGTTAAATGTGACTTTGACAGGAAGTGTGCGTAGAGCTAATCTAAATGCTGCCATGAGGACTATTTGCTTCCATCAGGAGGCGGAGTGAGGAATGTGGAGCCTGCTCAGATCCTATGAACCTGATTAAGGCCCTCATTCCTAGAGACTGGGGGTCAGAGGGCATTGGGGGGGAAGAGGAAAGGGCGGAAGGTAAGAGACAAGGGAGTGGATTAGGGGTGGAGTTTACAACCACGCCAGCATGGGCATTGGAGCCCTGAATACCACTCCACTATGACCTGTTATGACAGGGATCAGGGCTTTATGCTGAGTGGCTTACTGCCACAATCCATAGTTTTAACTGACGGGGCGGACCCTGTACATGTTATTTTGGTGAGGTTGGGGGAAAGGATTGATGGGAACACAACTACACTGAAACATAGAGCCAAAGGAATAAAGTTTAAGTTAATAATGACTGTCCCATGTCAGAGGAGCTATCTCTGATATTCATGGTATTTTGTGGTCAGGGACAGATGTTGTTACAGTATATTCATTTTGTTAATCACTGCATGAATGGGTGTATGTGTCCTCCCTTCCACAGGACTGTGAACTGGTCCAGTGTCCCAGCAGCCACCCTGTTCCCCCAGGAACTAAAGTCCCCTCCAACCAGGGCCACAAAACACAGTGGCGATTTGGCTCCTGGACCCAGGTTGGTAGTCCGGTCACATCTTCATTTTGTTTGTCTCTTGTTGGTTTCCAGTTTCTTAACCTTTCTCTTCCGCAAAACAGTGTAGTGCCAGCTGTGGCAAAGGGACACGTATGCGCTATGTGAGTTGCCGTGACAACCAGGGTGGTGTGGCAGAGGAGGCGGCGTGCGCCCACCTCCCAAAACCCCCTGCCAGAGAAGTGTGCTCGGTAGTGGCCTGCGGACAGTGGAAAGTGCTGGAATGGACAGCGGTAAGAAAAAACATCCGTCGTCCTGTACTCCACTGTATCTGACCCAGTTACTGTTTATCTCAACATTACAACTTAAAAGAGCTGCACCTACATGTACAGTATACAAGCCAGATGTTGTTGTTTCAAATGAAATCAGCATTTAAAAAATGTTTGAAATTAATCAACATTTAAAAAGGGTTTTTCCTGTTTCCATTAGAACTGCATCTGTTGATTAACATTAATTATGTGCTGTCAATATTGCAATCCAGATGTTTTTCTTCCTGCAAGATTGATTGATTTCAGTATCCTCTATATAATTTTTTAACAACACTGACAATTATTGTCTGCACACGCTATGTGTGTGTGTGTGTGTGTGTGTGTGTGTGTGTGTGTGTGTGTGTGTGTGTGTGTGTGTGTGTGTGTGTGTGTGTGTGTGTGTGTGTGTGTGTGTGTGTGTGTGTGTGTGTGTGTGTGTGTGTGTGTGTGTGTGTGTGTGTGTGTAGTGAGGCAAACGTTTCTGGAGCTGGGAGATGCAAGGGGCTGCAGTGAGGGGCTCCAGTCTTGTTTACAGATGTTTCTCATCAGAGTCCTTGTGATACAGTACAGCCAGACTGCAGGTCTGGTCACCATACACACCCACACATGTACCACCAAGCCAAAGACACTCATTGACCCCCCCCCCCCAAATGGAAATAGTTCATCCCAAGGCCAAAAATGATATCAGGGGCCTATCCCAGCCACACACATGCACACTAGTTGTACTAACCCATAGCATTTGTCGTGCAGTGGCACTCCAGTGTGACCATTTTGTTAATGGTCTCATGGCTTGAACAGTAAGGCATCCACAGCTTCCTCTAGTATCAGATCATACACTTTAACTTGCTGTATGTAAAACCTTCTTGCAGTATCTAAAATAATGTGAAAGGTATTACATTGTGACGCAGCAGTATAAATCTCTGGACAGTGTAATCCCAGGTGGGATTCTGGAGTAGACAGCTGTTGCATAAGTATAATACATCGCCTTATGTAAGACAGAAAGTGAACTCAGCAAGGGAGGAGCTGCGTGACACGCATTAGTGCTTGGATAAAGTTCTGCCTTTTTCTTTCCTAAAAATAAATATATCTGAACTTGGGTCCTTTAAGGAGACACTGCATCGCCAGACCTCTTTAATTAATTGGGAGTTAGTTGCTGCCCCCCAGTGAGAGGATTTAAGTTTGTTGAGATCTAAAGTCAGCTGGATGCATCAGGCACAGTCATTCAGGCACTGTTCAGGACTATCACAGGGAAAAGGGAGCTGAGCCTGAAGGGGAATCTCTTCATTTCCCTGAGTGTCATCTGTGCTTCTCGTTTCTCTTGTAAGATCTTTCAATATCTGGAAAGGATAAAGAAAGATAGAGAGAAAGGCTTTCTTAACTTTGACCTTTTTAGCACCACACATCGCTTTCTGTACTGTTGTTACATGTTGTAGCTGAGTTTTTTGCCCGTGCATAGTGTTGGCATTTTTAAGATTTGCAATTACTTACTTGATGACAAGGATACTCAACATGGTAAATATATCATAACCCTAAAGTTATTATAGCACCTGTGATCGATTTATTTTCTTCCAATATGGTTAAACCTCTGAAATCGCAGGTTAAACAGTCAGGTCTGATGGCCCACTTGAAGCCATTCATACCAATAGCAGGTCGATATAAATGGTTGATCTTTTTGACTTGCCTCCACCATCTAATAATTACAGTTTTCTTCAAGAATGTGTTTTTATGTCTTATTGCATATGCACTTATTTTCTCTTCTTTCAGTGCTCGGTGACCTGTGGCCAGGGGAAGACCACACGGCAGGTCCAGTGTGTCAACTACAGTGAGCAGGAGATGAATTCTAATGAGTGTGACCTAGACGATCGTCCTCCTACAGAGCAGGACTGTGCTATGTCTCAATGCCCGTCCCGCTCCAGTGAGTCCCGACCTTTCCCGTCCTCTCCAAATGGCAGCTCCAGGAACAACCTGCCCCGCAGCCAATCCCACCAATGGAGGACTGGACCCTGGGGAGCGGTAAGGCATCTTCCACAAAGCAGCACCACATCACACCACTGTAATGTCTGTTCAGTAAATATGAGCCACAGGGACACTGGTATTGATGTCAACTTGTGAGTCTGTGTGCTTGTCATCATGGCAAAAATAGTGCTTTTGGAGAAACCTACTGCAGTGGGAACTACTAATACACTGCCAGGTGTTTACATTTCTGTATGTTTTTCAGTATGTGGACAGATTTGTTTCACCTAAATCTCGTCACACCTGTGCAAGATGCTTTCACAAAACCTGACAGGCGTGTAGTTGAGATCAGAATAAAGGTTGAGTTTGTAGATGAGTGTGGTTCAAACAAGAGCGCCAGCGCCATACTTCTTGCACTATGTGGTATCGCGACTGGTGGGAACTCTTCACATGATGGTTTCCTGTTTGTTTTGTGAACATATTAGACAAGTATGAGATAGCTATTATACAATAAGTGAGATTAAGAGTCCTTGAAGATATTTAAGTGATTTAACTCCTACACTGTGTTATGTAGCCAAAAAAAAAACGTTGACAATCACTCATGAAGTGTGAGTCTGTTTTTTAGGCCCTGGTCTCTTTTAAGACAAGACTTTTAATTATTGTGATGTAACACCACGGGATTACGTGACCCAGGAGACACTGGCTGTCCCTCATATGAACCCCTTTATTTCAATTGTTGTTTTTTTTAAACTGTCTCTCTACTAAAATAACTTTTGACCTACAAATAATTCTAGGAAGTGAGTGAAGCTATTTCTGGTGTCACTTCCTGCCTCTGTCTTGAGGATATGTATTTGAATATAGCAGCAGATATGGTCAGTCGTTTAAAATAACCTGTCTCTTAGTATGGGCTTTGCTAGCAGCAAAAACACAACTCATAGTGCACATTGATTTGTACTGTTTGCATTTAACCATGTATTCAAAGACACATTGATTTAATACTTTGCAGCCACGAGTCATACTTAAGTGTGTGTTTTTGCGTCATCATGTCTTAAGGAAATGTAAATAATGTACAGTAGAATAACCCCTGGGACCTATTTACACCTATACACTGCACATCTGTGTGTGAGAACCGTCGATTTGACCGTGTGCACTCTTCCCTCTGTACACTAGTGCTCCAGCACATGTGCAGGAGGTTTCCAGCGGCGTGTAGTCGTGTGCCAGGATGAGAACGGTTACCCTGCCAACAGCTGTGAGGATCGCAGCCAGCCCAATGAGCAACGGTCCTGTGAGTCAGGACCCTGTCCACAGTGGATCTACGGCAACTGGGGAGAGGTAAGACAGATGCCAACTCACTGATTGGTTAGATTACAGTTTACTCTCTGAAAGATCATGGACCAGCTTTAAGAAAACATTTCAAACTGTGGGATCAGCATTTTTGTTAAAAAAAAAAAAGAAAGAAAAATAATTTGACCAATGCATTGAAATTCAGCTAAGGCTTTCGAATGTAAATCACATGCAGCAATGGCCCTAGTTTTTACTTTACACTCAAATACCTTTTTCCCCATACCTACCTGTAAAACACAACCTCTCCTCCTGCTTCCCTCAGTGCGACAAGTCATGTGGAGGTGGGATAAAGACAAGACAGGTGGTTTGTCAGCGTCCAAACGGCGAGCGTTTCAACGATCTGAGCTGCGAGATCCATGACAAGCCACCAGATCGTGAGCAGTGCAATACTCAGCCGTGCCCGTCTAGCCCCCACTGGAGCCCAGACCCATGGAGCTCGGTACGCCCGTAAAAAATACTCTATTCCTTGTTTTTCAACCTCACATTGTTTTCCCAATACCTTTTAGTCTTACTCTTTCACAACCAGTCTTAAATGGGCTCTGACTTTTGGTGCTTTTGCACTGGAGAAATGACATTCCCACTTCTCTTCTACTTTTAACCTCCTCCACTTCCTGCTCCCTCTCTGGTGCCTGAGAATGGTCAACGTTTCCTCAAGACATTCGGAAAGTAAATATCTGTTGTGCTTTAACAGCAAAGATATGCTCTCTTGCAATGTGCCAAAAAGTCCTTTTCAAAAATACTTCAGTGACAGCTGTGACCACAAGAACATTTTTGTCAGTCCTAGTTACCATAAAACTGTTGTTGAGCCTTGTGTTAGTATTTGAACAAATTCAGGATCACTTTGTATCACAATCAAAGTTAGTTTTGTAAAATATTGTTTCTTAAGATAATTTATTGAGATATTTTTTTTCCTTTTTATCTTTTGTATATAGCATTAACTTTTTAAAGTGGTTTATTTTGTGTCTTAGCTTTTTGTATTCGCACATTTAGCCAATCTTTGTTCATATGCAAATACTGATGAATGTTTTTGTATATCAGGAATATACAGTATGATGCCTTCTTCTTTTATTATCCAAAGAATGGCCCATAATTTCCATTATACGGTGCTACACAATGTAATCAATGTTCTGTTATGAACTTTAAAAGCACCAACTTACATAGGACTGTATTTGGGCTGTGTACTATATATACATATGTGTAGTATATACATCTTTGAAATGGCTATTGTATCAAGAATTCAATCTGTCTCAAGGCACATGTGTTTTTTTAGAGAAGTTACTAATCTTATTTAGACACTTTATTTTACAGTTTATGTATTCACCCTCTGCTATGAAACAAACAGTGGTGTTGCCCCAAAAATGACACGACGCATGAATATGTTGACTCAAAAGTCCCTGAAACGTCCAGTAACAGTAGTAAACACCAGCACCAGCAGCTGAACTAGCACTGTAAAATAAAATGTCTCACTGGGTTTGTGGTAATTAGTACTAATAGCCATTGTATTCCAGTTTGGCAGAGGGTTTTGACCCAGATTTCCTTAGTGTGACCAAAACAATAGGTTTAAAGCTCTCTGCTCCAAAGATGCTTGACATGAGTGTATTTATATTGTGTTAGTTATTGTTTTCTTTGTACAGTAAGAACTTGGAGTTGCTAAATATGCTATGCTCAACAATACCTCATTTGGAACACAACACAACTCAACTAGCCATTAAACAATGATAACCTACACTGCAGCGGTGCTTTGGCCAAACAAGGGAGACATGAGATATAAATATCAAAAATGAACCATCGCATTTTTGGTGTTTATGGCACATTGCTTTTTGATACTGCCTTTCCTGTACCTTTTTATCTTTCCATGAGCAGTTAGTGGATTGATCAGATTGATCAGTTTAATGCAAAGTGTATTACAGATATAATGAAATAATGTTCGAGAATTGGCTGTTAAAATGTTTTACTTTGAACACGTGATGCCTGTGACCACAGGGGAAGTTACTAGTGTTTTGTATCCAGAGCTCTCACTCTGAGCCAACCTAATGTGTCTACCTCAGCCTCTGTTATGATTGCCCCCCTGCCGTATCTTTCTCTCCCTTGCACTGGAGGGATTCTGGCTGGCTAAGATTAAGCTTGAGTTGTTGCGGCTACCCAGTGCAGTTGATGGTCCTAAACACAGATCCAGGGTGTGTGTTAACTCCCACCTTTTAATACTCACCATCCTGTTGAGGACAGTCAAAACTGATCTAGAATCTGTGGTTAGGAGCAACTTTTGCCTGCAGCCCTCCCAGTTGACTCCTCCTGGTCATAAATGTCTGTACTGACATCACACCTTATTTTAAGGGCCTGTTAACACAGCAGTGAGAACATTTTTTACCATACATCATTTACTAATGAGAGGTATTGCTTGTGACGAGCAATACCAATACTATAGTGATTCCAAGGCAGCGTTAAATCAGAGGACACAGTATTAACAAAGCACATCCTGTCATTCTTCTTTCATTTCATTTTTCATTCAGACCAGTTTGACCCCTTGAGGTCAACCTAACACCGTATCAACAGGCTCTTGAAATAAGCATAATGTATGTCTCTTATTCACAAATGGCAGTATTAGTTTGTGTTTCAAGAAGATTTCTGTATATTTATGTAATTACTTGTATTTATTGTTACTTCATTATAATGTTATGTCAATATTTAATTTTTTATGGATTTGTTGGATTTCTGTTCATTTCCAGAAAAGGTTACGATTAAAGTGAAGTAGAGGTACTATCAAAGGCTTTCTCCATTCTTCTTTCTTTCATTCTTTAACACTCTAGATCGCGGCATACAGGGCAATTACTCTGAATTCACAGTTTTTTGTACTATCGGTTTACCATTAGAGAACGTACCGATGCTTGCACGCACATATGAGATGTGAAATTAGGGGCTAACAATCTGGGCATTAATAAATCATTTATACTACAGTTATTTATTTGACTAATGGGTACCTATTTACATTTTTGGGTGAACAACATACCTACTGAGCAAGAAAAAGTATGGGGTAAGGATTTCTGTAGCACTTAATAAATCTACTCCACAAAATAAATGTCAAAGTCGGTGGAAGTGTGGAATGCTGGACGCTTTCACTCTCAACGACAGCCATCTTTGCTACGTAACAGAAGTTACACTACTAGCCGCGCTGGGGCTTTCTCTGGTCAACACAGTAGCTTGTACTACTTGCTACTGTAGCTCGTAGAACTAGCTAGCTAGCCGACAGCATTGCGAGTCACTTTCGGTAAGGGCACAGCAGCCCTGTGCAATTGAAAACAACACTACATGGTCAAAGTTAACACACTGCTCACAGTGTACGACATGGAAGTGTGCTAACAAGAGTATCCCATTGAGACACAGCGTTAGTGTGTGGCACTCAAGGATGGTCAGGCTAATGTACGCTGTAATATTACTAAAGCTAAAATACCTACAGTTTACATTGTACTTTTATAAGTTCCCAGATTTCTGGCCCCTTATTTCTCTTCATATGTGTTTAACTTGTACCTGTGTGTATGTATTGAAATGTATGTACAGTACTGGTACACAGTTAGTTCAATATTTAAGCTGTGAATTTGGAAGAATTAGTGGAGCAAAAATATGAATCAATGCCAACATTTTTGTCACATTCAGTAAACAGGTCTCTCTGCTAGATAAAAATAACCTGCAAACTCTGGCACAGAGTTTTTACAAAAAAGTGAAAACTGCAAGTACTATAAGTACTAACCCTTAACAACATTCATCATGCCAATAACCTCGCTCTTGCAACATTGTAGTTCTGTTTCTGAGCCCTATAATGAAGTATTTAACTCAAGATTACCAGCTCCTGCTTCATGGTAATTACAGTGTGTTTGTGGATAAGGAAGTGTCCTATATTATTTGGGGTTTTACCTTTTGACTTTGACTAAAAGATTTCAAAAGAGAGGCCTGGCAAAAAGCTTATTAGGCAGTCCTCCCCTGCCAGTCTTTTCAACAGGGGTGTTTTTCCTGAATGAAAATGCACAAATCACTGAGCAATATCCTTGTTATTTTAAGTGGTCAGGGCCTCTGCTGACCTCTTGAAAGCCATCATGCTTTTAGCGTCTGTGTCAGGAGTTCAAAGCTCTTTCTATAAGGTGAATCTTTGTCCTGTGAGACAATGCCTCCCATTTCATTTACTGTGTTTATTTAATTCTTAATGCTGACCCCCGGCTTATTCTGGGACGCCTGGTGACGCGTGCTCCGCTGTGAAGTTGACCCTTTCTGTCGGGCTGCTCGTCTATGGTCTAATGCAACTTGATGACGGTGTACCAATATGGGGGCCAGTGAGAGTGACTCAAACGAGGAGGGGGGGCTGTCAACAAGACAATGCAGTGGTGTATTGGTGGGTCAAGGGTCACGTTTGATCTGGGGAGGGGCCCCTTCCCGGTTCATCCCATCAGCACAGACATAGTTCTGGGAAACTGCTGTGATCCCGGGATGAAAAAACCCAACAAAACAAGAGTTGAATAGGATTCCCAAACGCTGTGCTGACATTGAATAGTGGTTTATTTAGGGGGGGGGGGCGGGGGTCATTTTACAAGGTGCTTACCAATGCTTTGCCGCTTTATACCTTAATTTAAATGTTGTATCTGCAATTCCATGGATTGAAGAATGACCGATCAAACTAGTGATTGACACTGTTGAAATGAAATGTAGCGCTATGGTTAATGACTTGTGTACAGAACGAGAAAGGGATCAAACTTCCATCCTTGTGATGAGTAGAGGACCTGCTCTACCTCCTGCTAATAAAAAGTCCACAAATAAAGTTGTTTATATAGTTTATTGCAGGTAGGAAATGTTGAGTTGGGCAAAGTTAATGAACCCTGTGTGTAGGAGTGCATCTCCAACATGGTGTTTTATTTGACTCATTTGTAGTGGTTCTCAAGGTTTTCTGCTCCATCTTAGCACATTAGAACAGCAGGAAAGCCCTTGTAAAAAAAAAAGTATACAAACCTTTAAAAGAAATACCTGACGTGAACAAAAACACAGCCTGGTCAAGTCTTACATTTAGTGACGTTTTCTGAAATGCACCTGTGATTTGCCATTTACTTTATTTCATCCGAACCAAACGTGTTTCCTTATATGTCAGACATCAAAAATACAATCTTTCAGTGGGGATACATATTAGGAGGACTATAAGTGACTTATTACATCAACCGGGAAGTCTTCTAGTCATGTGTGCTACAATTCATAATGAGAGTGCTGTTTTAAAGATATAAAGGCAACACAGTCAGTGTAATATTTTATTAAAACTGATTCACAACAATACCCGAGTAAAATTCACACCGGTAATATGACGAATTTCTCATTGTGAGCTGAATCATACATTTGTATTAACTGACAGCACTTACAAATGTGTAATTCTTATAAATGTAGTGCGTTACAAATGAAATTCCAAGCATTTTATTAGCCCCTCCTTTAGTGTGCCTTGCCCGCCGCGAATGAGGTCAGAGGTCACAGCATTTTCCTGTCTATTACAGTCTGTCACTGGTCAGGACAGCAACCACACGCTGGGTCGCATACTCGTTTAACTCTGAGACTGTCGCTTCCCATCCATCCCCTCATGCAAAGCCCCCTTTGATCGAGCACAGGCCAGCTCCTCCACTCCCTCCTGTAACATTGGTGTGTGTGTGTGTGTGTCTGCCTGTCACACCGTGTTAGACTCTCAGTAACTCGGTGAACCCGGATATGAAACAAACTGCTACCGGGTTGATCGGGCACGCTTTGCCATTGGACTAGCTACCCACGTGGATCTGGGTGTCATATCACTCCTTTTTTTCAGTCTAAAAATCATCCACAAATTGATCGTGTTCAATAAATGCATGTTTTTTAATCAAAGCTGTGCAATAATCTCCTTTTTTTTCATTCTTATTCAGACTTATGAAACCCAATCATGCTTTTTAACATCTGAATTTATTTTTTAAAGTTGCACTTTGAACACCAAACGTACCTTTTGACTTCAATTTCACTTGTTCTTTCTTTTGACCTGTTGCAGTGCTCCTCCTCCTGTGGAAGAGGGTTCAAGTCCCGGAAGGTGGTCTGTGTGACCGGGTCAGGACGCCCCGTTTCAGAAGAGAGCTGCCAGCATCTGTCCCCCAAACCCAGCAAGCAGAGGCGCTGCAAAGGTGGTCAATGCTTCAAGTGGAAGACAGGCAACTGGGGAGAGGTAGGACTCTTTGACCCTGCTAGAAAACACTCCTCTAGCACTCGTGTTCTCACGCTGCCAGGCCAGTAAGCTCTCTCTCTTTTCTCTTTAATGCTTACCAGCTTGCTGGAAAGTATATGTGTGTAAACATCTGCAGCTAGACCCGACTGTGTTTATGCACCATGCCAGACCACTAACTAAGCTTTTACACATCACACAGTGGTTTGCAGCACAGACCCGGGGTGCCTGCTAATAGGGTTTTTAAAGATAGTGTATACTGGGGCAGCAACTTTACAGTACAGAGGGTACGACAGCAGGATGGATGTGCACCCCTCTGTAGGTCCATCTAGTGTTGTTCTACCCCTCTCATCTCGACATGTTCTTTTCTATTTAATCCTTCTCTCAATGTTGCTCTTTCCCCCACAGATCCCTTTCTTTCAAGCCTTCTTTCTCTCTTTCACTTTTCTTTCCCTCTCTATCTTCTGCCTCCCCAATGGGAACCACATGCGTCTTTTCTTTGAATGCCCTACTAAACATGCCAGACACACTCACGACGTGCACCTGGGCTGCTGCAGAGCATTTTTCTTCCTCTCCCTTAACTCTCCATGTCTCTTTTTTCTCTCCGTCCTTCCCTCCTGTCATTTTTTTGCTGAATTCACCCCACTAGCCAAGAGTCCGAGCACAGAGCCACATCTGTGCTCCACATGTCAAAGAGGATGTGAGTTTGCTCTGAAACAGCTGTGGAGCAGGACTCATGCCAGGAGAAAATGATACTCCACACGAGGCTCTGTTGAAATCAGACGCTTACATACTATTCATACTAAGTATGATGTAAATTTGAGTAGATAGTCCACAACTGCATACTCTGTAGATTTTGAGTATGCAAGAAATGCCCAGGTTTAAACTAGATAAGAAAGGATTTATGGGGCGTGAGCCTACTTACTCAAATGACCCAAAATGCATTGCGCCTGTTTAAACTTTGAGGCAGATTGTTTGGCACCATCCAGCAACAGTGTGTGTGCTTACAAATGTGGAAAACACAGGAACTCGCACATTTCATTTTGTGTAGAAACATCTTCAACATGTTTGATATTTTTTAAATATTAATAAAATAATACTGGAAAATGTAGAATAAAGTAGATTTACATTTGTGATAAACATTTTTGTTTGATGGTAGCTTGGACTATTAAGGTTGTGATGGATACAGTCAGAGACGACATGTTGCTTGAGTTTATAACAGTGTGCACAGTCTGCTGGAATGGCATACTTAATAGTCATTTTAGCATGCAATACGCAGTACACAATAATAAGTATGCAGTATGTCAATATGCAATATCGAACACACTCCCAGTCAAGTATGTTTACCCATGATGCAGCAGGCTGCCCAGATGTTTCAACTCCTGAAGTTAAACTGTATCACAAATGACTAAACTTGTAAGTATAAGATAATAAGTTAAGATATACTATGTCTGTATTCTTAAAGATTCATGTAGAAACTCTGGAACCTCAGCTTGAATCATCTGCACGTGTTTTTTGCTTCCTTCACCCCTAAAGGAATACTTTACCCGCAAAATAATATTTTGTATTCACCCTGTGTTACTTTGAATTCTGGAATGAAACTTTGCTTTCTCGCATGACTCCATGGTGAACAAAGAATTCAAAGACGAAAGGAAATTCATGATCAATTAAAGAAATCTGGGCCGTGTTTCACAAGAGCAGAATTTGAAATCAAAAACATATTCCCAAACATTTATTTCACTGAAGCTCCGGACAAGGCAAGTGCAAGTGTGAGACTGTTCATGCAGAAGTGTATTAAATATTGAGGTTTGAGTGAAAATGCGTAAGTTATGAGCAGCATAATTGAGATATGAATTATACATTGTGCAAGAGTTTTAAACTGATGTTTTGAGAAAGCATTGATTTTCATTAATCATGGAAGCATGCGAGTTTGAGTTTCCTCAAAAATTCATAGTTACACAGGGGGAGTAAATGATATACAAATCATCAAGATTTTTAACCTGCACAAATCTGAGTTATGATGCTAGTCTCAGTCTCTCAATGACTCAAACACTCATGTCATATCCTCTGTGACATTTTCCTCCAAAAAAACCTTCACTTTAATTGTATAAATTAATATTGAAGTGGAGTATTGCATAAGCATGACAGTACAATGCAGGTACACAAGATAATTACTGTTAAAAATCCCCTACAAATCTGATCTACGCATTGCTCACATCATGTGATTGGGTTAATGCATGAACATAATTATTATAAAACAAAACAGTTTTTTGACATTTGTTATGTTATGTAAAACTGTGTCTTGTATTAAAGCAGAAAACAAAACATACTTTAATTAAAAACATGGTTTCACAAAACCTTCTGCTTTCAAGGCGCCAACTTGAATTTCTTCCCATTTCTGTAAGAAAACATAAGTTAAGTTAATATAAACCATATCACTTACAAATAAACATGAAGGTGTTGTTGCAGTTATTTAATCTTTGCAAACTTTCTTAAAAATAATACACCATGCCTTTATGAACTCAATTTATATTGTTGGAATGCCAAGGTCTCATAGTTAATAATTACAGACAAATATTCATTTAAATCTATAACAGCTGACACAAAAGACAGAATGTCTGAATAACTTTAGGAACAAATAAAGGGACACAAAATAACAGTAGAGGGACAATACAGCAGATTAAATATTAAGTATGACGTATATTTCGTTAAATACATGCTATATTAATCTTCAAACAAGTAGAACACCATAGATCGATACAAATGGGATATAGGCCACCATTAGACAATTAAACTCACGTGGTTCATTGCTTATCGCGAGAGTCGCACAACTATATAAGTTGACTATTTGACATGCAGTAAAACAAAAAAGTTCAACTCAATGAAAAAAAGATTTTGAAACGACTTATCTGTCCTGCTTCCAGTGTTCCGCAACGTGTGGGGACGGCGTCCAGCGGCGCGAGGTGTTCTGCCGGGGCGGAGACCGGCGCAGCCCGCACGAGAGCGGCTGCTCCCAGCGGTCCAGACCGGCGTCCAGCCAGAGCTGCCGGGGGGCAGATTGCCCCTCCCGGTACCGGTGGAGAGAAGGAGAGTGGCAGACGGTAAGCTGCATGGCGACCTGTGAGCTGAAACAAGCAGCTTTTAGTCTCCACAGGGCGAGGATGAATGAACTCTGTCTTATCTGAAGTGTGAGTGGCTGCTTCAGGCGGAGGCAGTGCAGTCGGTGAGGGGAGGAGAGGAGGAGGAGGGGAGCTGCTGCTGCTGCTGCTGCTGCTGCATGGCCCTCATGAAAATCAGATGATCCTTTTTTTTTTAAACACACGCAAAGCCTCGTTGGATTTCCGATCTTAGTCTTGATTGGCCAATTCGCTTTTTCTCCAGGAGTACTTTTTCCATAGACTGTATTCCACCACTAATTAAAGTTAATGAACACCTGTGAGGCATTAATGGTAGTTATCTAAACGTTAACAAGCCTTCTACAATAAAAGTTGAGTTAAAGGCCCCTGAAATAACTTTTTATAATAATTATTCTATAAAAATCAGACCTAAAGTGATTTAGTTTTCTGAGATGAATGCCAGAATTCTGACAAGATCCTGTTTCAGTCATACAACTTAAAACACATCAATGATTGAGCCAAGGGAACGAGAAATGTTAAACTGCCTAATATCTCGGTTTTAGGACTCATTCATGCATCATTGTTTTGCCTATTTAATCGCACCTCTAAACAGTATAGCAGCTTTGTTGAGTTTTTGTTCTTTAAATTATTTTATTTTATTTATTTTTCTCGTCCCAAATTTTTGTTAGCTGATTCAGTCAATTATATATTTTTTATATTAAGAATTTGATATAAGACCACCTGCACAGGCACTTACAAGTAAACATAAAATAATTAAGAATCTCTATTATTGATCCTTTATTTGTATTCATACTCACGTATTAATTTACACTGTTATCTATCTTTTATCTGCTCTAAAGCCAGAACATGCAAAGTTGGCAGTCATACCCAGGCTTTATTTAATGGGTACATTCCTGCTGAGCAACATCCAGTAATTTTCTATTGGCTGGAGGCTACAGACCCTTGTTGAGAGTTGGGGTTATTAGAAGAGGCAGCTGCAGCAGGAGTTTCTTCTTCCCCGTGTTCAAGTGATGTTGAATCTGGGTCATTGAGCAGCATGAAATGTCTCCTCTCAAAGGAGAGTCTAATTATTCTGGAGAAGTGTTTGGAGCTCTCTGCCTGCAGTGTAAAGCTGGAGGTAATTACATGGGTTCACCTGCTATGGGTTAACATGCCTGCAGTGTGTGTTTTATACAATATACACTGTGGACTCAATCTACAGTACACAAATCAGAGATGATTGGGAACTCCAACATTTTTACTTCTTCTATTCTAACCTACCTAGAATTAAATATTTGGCCAAATGATTTGTCTATCGTTGATTTAACCAGCACATACTGAAACTCAGGCACTCATCATGCGATGTTAATGATTTCATAGTACAGCAGCACAGCTCAGAAAAACAGTTCCAGGTATTTAAGTTGTTTGACATTGTTGAACAAATTAAGAGTGATGAAGACCAGCTGGAGTCCGCTGCGTTTGTTACGGCACAGAGTGTTTCTGACGCAAGTGGAAGCCTCTCTGAGCCTCAACCTACGTCTTTTGCAGATTGAATGTCCTAATAATTGAGTTACTACATGGACCTGAATGTAGTAAGACAAAGGTCCAGGTGGTTCTGCAATAAGGTCAACTTCTTCAGAGAACACCACTTTCACAGCAACACCAATAAAAACGATTTAACCTGGGTAGTGACTTATGAATGATTATGTTATTATAATGCTTAGTACTCTTCTAAAGAAGCTCAAGTGTGTGGGAGAGAAACTCCCTCTGGAGGGAACTTTTAGCCTTTGCAGACCATTCACATGCACAAAAACCTATATAACACAAAAAGGAAAGGTAAATCCCCCAAAAGAATAATAGGGCCTCTTTAAAATGATGTAGTTTGCAGCCAGACATGACCAATTATAGGTAGGTTGACTTTTAAGAAATACTTCACCCTCAAAATGACATCATATGTCAGTTAATCACCCTGTCTTACCTTTAATTCATAAATGAGCTCTGTTACTAAGCGGGCGAGGGGCCGCTGCTGCCGATCTCTGCTGCTCTCTTAACATTGCATTACATTGCATCTAAGTATAGGAATGTCATATCTCTCCTAATAACACTCTTATACTTGCCATGTTTGTTAAAGGCCCTTGTCTTTCTCATCTCCACTACAGTGCAGTAAGTCGTGTGGAGCAGGTCATCGACAGCGAGCCTTGCAGTGTGTGGACCACAACCAGCAGGAGGTGCATGAGATGTACTGCGTGAACCAGATCAGACCTCCAGACATAGAGAGCTGCAGCACCCACGCCTGTGAACTGATCTGGATCACAGGGGAATGGACTGAGGTGAGAGTGTGAACTTTAAATGATGTTGTAATCTGAATAGTTATAAATCTGTTTACTCTGAACTAGCAATACTTAACTCTTTAAAAAGACAATTAATCTGAATCACCGTCTTCAAATCCAGTGTACTGTTTTTATTTCATGCCTGTGATTCATTCTCTTCTCCAGTGCTCAGCCAGCTGTGGTCAGAGCTACCGCCAGCGTCTGGTCTCCTGCAGCGAGGTGCATGCTGAGAATGACAACTATGAGTATGGCCATCAGTCTCTGTCCAACTGCCCCGGGACCCCCCCTGAGAGCTACATGCCTTGTAATCTGGAGCCATGCCAGCCGCCACAGGAGTGGAGGGTTGGAATCTGGGGACTGGTGAGCGAGGGCTTGGTTATGCTGTCCATTCACTTATCTGTGTCTTTTCAGTGTGGAACATGCATGTCTTCTCCTAAAATTAAACCTCGATACGGAAGCCCTGAGAGGCAAGTGTTATAAAAATGTTTTTGAGTCTGATACAAATACTTTTCTTGACTAACAGGTACAAAAAAAAGTTACTACTTTTCCCACCTGTTTCACACTTTCAAAAGAATATAAGGAACCTCAAAAACGTGTTATCACCTGTTTTAGAGTCATAAACAAAGGGGTGAATCAATTAAGGAAATGCTCACCAGATATTTTTCCTTGTTTTTGTCTCAGGGCTTCTTTGCCCTGTACAAAGAGAAGTATTTCCCAAGAATAAAGTGTTATCATAGATTTATTGCAACGTAATAAATGCAAGTTGAACAGGTCTCCTGTAGTTTTTTGTGATGAAATGTCAAACCTTTTTAGCTTAACTGTTAATATCAACATAACAGTATTAGATTGAAACTCACATTTTCTTTAACACTTTCCTTGAAGTTTTATATTTGCGCTTGATTATGATCGACTACAATTGTATTACATAAAACAGCCTTTAATGCACACTATTTTCTATTCCTAAGATTTCAATGATTTCTTTCCCATAAATTGCCTGAAACTAATAACATTATTGTTTCTTCTTGAACCTGTGTCATGCACAAAAATGTCCGTGCACATGAATGTTTTTAAGTCGACACTTTGAAGATAGAAACTGCTGATGTGACTCTCATCCACAAGTTTCTGTTTTCACTCTGTCCCGGTTCTCTTCCCCCCCGCAGTGCTCAGTGAGCTGTGGTGACGGAGTGATGGAGCGGACGCTGCAGTGTGTGTCAGCAGACGCTCAGGAAAGCAATAGGTGTTCTCAGGAGGCCATGCCAGAGGCCAGAAAAGCCTGCAGGAATCCAAGCTGTGAGTACTGCGAGACGATTGCTCCTCTTTTAACAAAGGTCAAGACTACCAGGGTTAGGTTCAGGCCGACTAAATGCACCCCAAATTCCAGTGTTAGGCATGGCTTGACTTGATCCAGTCATCTCAGAGACTTGGCCTTTAGTGAAATAGTTATGATCAGAGGCAAACATCAAAGATTCACTATCCAGTGTATTTACTTCCCAACGGTACGATGGGACATCAAAGAGTCAGTGGCTTTCCCTTTTCTTTGATTTGATGCAGCGATTTGTCACACTTGACTTAACCCCTGAAATGTGTGTTTGCATGCGTGCACATGTGTGTGTATAGGGCCTGAGTATCTGCCCTGTGTTAAATCTTCGCACTACTGTACTGTATACCGACTTATATCCACTTCCTTTGTGTCTCCAAGGCCATTTACCTTCTAGCTGTCAGGGCGTCCAGAGCACGAACGGCCCCCTCCCCGACAGCGAACACTTTCTCAATATTCAAGGAAAAGCACTCAAGGTAGGAATATATTGTTTATTTTGACCAACAAATGCACATGGTTGCAATGGATCCCCACATCTTTGACAGTTTGCACATTTTGGAAGAAAACATCTAGATCTTAAAGACATGTTTGTATTTTTGAAAATACACTTATTACACAATTTGAAATGTATAATTGAAGTTTTTTTTTTTAAAGGTGTATGAAGCTATTATAGGTTTTATTTATGAGGGAAGAGCAACACTTAACTTTTGGATAATTTACAATACATTTTGCTGCTGTGTTGTGACTGTGTAAAGGGCTTCTTTACAGTACAAAGTGCTTTAAATTCACCTTTACTAGCTTGAGTCTAGGCATACGTTTGGTGCTGTGGTTTTGTGTACAAGGTTTCTTAGTAATGCGATATGTTTTAGAACACAGTCAGAGGAAATGCTTTGACTGCCTTTCAAACTGACTATGGTCTACTCTTTTTCCTCAACACCATTATTGTTCCTCCTTTCCAATCTGCACTTCTTCTCAATCTCCTTTTTTCTGCCATCCTACCACCTCCATCCCCTCCTTCACCCATGGTTCCCCACTCCTCCTCCTCCCTCTGAATACCACGTCTCCTTTCCCTCCTCCGCCCTCATCTTATTCTCTTCAGGTCTACTGTGCAGGAATGCAGACAGAGACTCCACAGGAGTACATCACCTTGACAACTGGAGAAGGGGAGAATTTTTCAGAGATCTTTGGCTTCAGGTAAACAGTGAACATGATAACAATGAGAATAGCCAACATCCAACTGACTCCTGGCACAGTTTCCTGTCCCTAAATGAAGAAATTCCATGGAAGTGTAAAATGAAGGGGTGTGTGTGTGTGTGTGTGTGTGTGTGTGTGTGTGTGTGTGTGTGTGTGTGTGTGTGTGTGTGTGTGTGTGTGTGTGTGTGTGTGTGTGTGTGTGTGTGTGTGTGTGTGTGTGTGTGTGTGTGTTTCCCAGGCTCAATGACCCCACCCAGTGTCCACCCAATGACTCCAGGAGAGAGGATTGTGACTGTCGGAGAGACTACACCGCCGCCGGCTTCACCACCTTCTCCAAAGTCCGCCTGGACCTCAGCAAGATGAACCTCATCAGTGAGTGGCTAGTACACACACACACACACACACACACACACACACACACACACACACACACACACACACACACACACACACACACACACACACATATAACAGCATCCTGTGCCAGTGTTAACTCCACATTACTCCCAAATAAGAACTTCCTTTGCCATTTAATTATGTCCGTGCTCATGAGGGTTAATGGGCTCAAGATGTCTTTAGGGTTCATTTAAGCAACACACAATTACAAGGCTTGAGGGGATTAAATGGAACTGCTGTAAGTAGATGAAATTATACTGATATTGCCATTAAACTGACCCTAAAACTAAGGCTGGATTTAGACTAACACAGGTCATTACTGCAGATGCAAGCTGCCATTATAAAAGCTCATCGGAGTTCCTGTAGCACACACACAAAATGCCAATTCTGAAGAATATCTGTCACGACACATTTGATTGACTTGTTTGTCTTTTCTGTTGCTCAGCTACAGATTGGCAGTTTGCTGTCACCCGGGAAGGCAAGAACATTCCCTTTGCTACAGCTGGAGACTGCTACAGCGCAGCACGCTGTCCACAGGTGAGAACAACAGCAGCTGGTAGTTATATGACAGGAGGCGAAATGATTTGTCATCACCAACTAAAGACTTGTCATAGCAGGAAAAAAACAAGTTAAACTAATAACATTAATGATGGCTCCGCTGTTTATCGAGTTTTAGTAAGCTATTCCAGTGAACAGACATACTGAGTGTAAGGCTGAACTGAATAGATCACAGCTTTGGAGCTTCATTTAAAACTTTTGAGCATTCTCTATCAACATTTTTCTATATCTACTCATTCGGTTTATTTCTGCATATTTTAAGATAAGGCTACACAATTATGAAAAGTATTTATACTTTTTGCAGAGTGAGGTTCCAGTTGTGGCTTCTTGGAAGTATGTCCAACAATGTGATCCTGACATTTCCTATAACTTCCCTGTCCATAAGAAAGTGTATTACGGCCCGTCCACACAGCGGCTTTGGAAAAAGCTTGCCGGCGGGCGTGTCTGAAGCTTGACCAACAACCAATCACATGAATCTCCCGCCCCTGACACACAAGCAGCGGTTTGATTGGCTAGAGCTTGTACTGGCATATGATTCGATTGGCTGACGCTTCCACCGAAAGCTTCAGAAGCTTCAAAAGTTGAACATTGCTCAACTTTTGCAGCCTGAAACGCCAGGAAAGCTCCGCTCTGCTTCCCACAATGCAGTTCGGCGAAAAGTGACATCACCCCATTCAAAGTGAATGGGCAGAAGCGTTGGAAGAAGCTTCCAAAGCCGCTGTGTTTTTTTTCTCCAAAAATGTATAAAATCTTATTATGATACAATATTCTGCTCCAATCGATGTCTTATTGGCGTTAAGCCCTTCAAAGGACAACATTTCCACTGCACTCCAAAATCTTGCAAGAAAATATGAGGCAAGCACCTTAGCGGGTGTTTAAGCACCAAGCTAACAAAAATGATGAGAAATATTCATTAGAGAAAGTTGATTTGAATATAAAACAAAGTCTGCTGTACTAAAAGGCATTGAGTACAGCTAAATGGCATGCAGTTGTGTTACTGATACACTTGTGCTTCTTCTGCCGCAGTATGACATGTAAAAATGCCTGCCATTAAAAAAGTAAACATCCTTTTACAACCAGTTAATGCCTCTAGTTTTGGATGTGTTCCAGGAAAATGTCCCAAAACATTACCAGTTGCCTCACTCTAATTCATCATTACTTATAATTACGTTCTCATGTTTTTTTCATACATTTCTCCGGGATATCTAATCCTTCTCTCTCTCTCTCTTCTGTCAGGGGCGCTTCAGGATCAACCTCTCAGGAACAGGTTTCAGGGTGGCAAAGGAAACCTCATGGATCTCCCAGGGCAACTATGCAGTGACTGATATACGAAAATCACAGGTATTGGCATTATGATGCATATGTACACTGTCTATGGGAAAAACTCCCAAAATGACAGCAATCTTCAATCAAAACTGAGCCATCTGAAAGATTCAGAGAACACCCTTTAAAAACGAGAACTCAAAATAAAACTCATTAAAATCCCTAATTAATTCACAACATTCACAGTGAGGTATTGGGCCTCTGGCTTTTTACAACAGTTTAAATGTATATTTGATTATATTCTGTAATTAGTGAGTTAGTTTTTACAATTTATTTTTGTTCTATATCCTCTAGCAACTCTTTTAGAACCCATTTTCCAACCCGCAGTATCTGTAACTCTCTCTATTTACTGCCTCATCTCGTCTACTCTGTTCTGTTACCTCTGATACTCCATCCCTCGCTCCACCATTTCTCCTCTCTGCATGTCCTCTGGGCTTCAGGGTGGGCATCGTCCCAAGTGGGTTCTGTATTCCCAGCTCGACTTCTTTCAATAAACTCGTTGAAAAAAGGACCCTTTTTGGGCAGCTGCTCTCTCAAGGGCCCTCCTCTTTTGAGATGGAGCTCAAGCCAGAGAGAGTATATTGGTAAGGTGAAAACATGAGGCAATTCTGATGCCAAAAAGTGTTCACATTCTTATACCCTCAGCCAGCCGGCCTGCTGTGGGCTCTCCAGGCAGATTTAAACAAAGCCAGGTTGTGACAGTGGGACTGGGAGAGCACTCCAGAGGAGATCAGACAAACCACTCGCTGCACGCTGTGGCTTTCATGTCGTGGGATAGTGCTTTTGGCACGATCATCTAATGCAGGGATGGGCAAATGGCGCCCATCCTAAAAAAAAATCCTCTTTTTGCGGCCCTCATATTAATTTATAAACAATAGGCGCGTTCACACCGGAGTACTTTTCACCGTACTTTTCGCGTTTAGAAAAAAAGGAAAGTACTTGTAGTACTGATACCGTCCACTAGACTCCTAGTTACGTCGCGAGCTGCGTACATGATTTCGTTCGGCAGCCAAATACCGTGAAATAATCTGTGACGCGTTTGTGTGTATTGTGTTTGTTTCCCGGGGAAACACTCACAAGAAACACCGGCTGTTGTTATGCCTGCTGTGACGTTAAGTTACCGCTTGTAATTATGCCTTTACAAGCTTAAAAGTTGTATTTATCATCTGAATTTGGCAAAACAAGTTTAATATTCTAAAAACCAAGACTTTGTTTATTTGAAATCAGATGAAAACAAACTGTCACGGACCCTGCCGTGTTATCTATGATTACTATACGCCTTACATTCATAATTTCATCGGGAGGGAGGGGGAGCGGCGCTGAGGAACAGCAGAGTGCGGGTTGACAGGTGTCTGTGTTGACATTCCCCTTATTGTAAGTCAGCAGAGACAGGCTACAAGTGTTTTAGCTAGGTTCAAGTTAGACAACTAATGTCTGGGTTAGTGTTCATGACTTCATGTTCATGTCATCTTAATGGTTAATCTCAATGCACACACATTTTCCGTGCTTTCCAATAGTTTAAAATAGTTTTATTCCACTGTTAAATAACCTGTTCAATACAAACATGCCACTTGTAAAAATTAAATAACATTTCTGTGAACTGATATTTGTTTAGTGAGCTTATTAGAGGATGTTCCCTGAAAGATTGTAAAATGTCAATGAAGATGCAATTTGTGTGTGTGTGTGTGTGTGTGTGTGTGTTCCAAGTGAATCTGCGGCCCCCTGGTGGCCAGTACATACATTATGTGGCCCCCACCACCATCCAAGTTGCCCATCCCTGATCTAATGCAATGTTTGGACAAAATATCCATTATGCTGTACGTGATTACCTAGTTTATACACAGTGCCTACATACAACGTGCCTGGTGGGCCTCAGTGTTTGTGTGCATTTATGAAGGAAATTCAAATTTAAGAGGCCAAAAACAATGCTACCTATTAAGGTGATGTTTTCTATCTTTACCCACTTCTTAAACATCCTCTGTTTTACACCTAAAGATCAGTGACAGGGGAAAATGCTTCAACGTGATCCTGGAGACATTTCCCTTATGGTTCTATGCTATGTTCTATATATTTAGTATTTGTTTTGTTCTCATAATCAGCATCTGTATTACAGCAGAATCACACAATCCTGATGTTATTCCCCATGTGTCCACAGGATGGCAGCAGCGTGTCAGGAATGTGTGGAGGCTACTGCGGTAAATGTACACCGTCCTCTGGCTCCAGCCTGCCTGTAACAGTGGAGTAGATCTACTGTAATACCATCAAACACATGAGGTAGGTATTTTAATTATACTTTTTAAATATAAAAGGCACAATCTGTAATCCAAAAAAAGGAGGGACTTAAAATCTATCACCAAAATTAAAAACACGTTACGCAACTTGCTGTAACTCACATTTGACGTAGTATTTATGTTTTTAATGTTTTAATGATCATATCGGTTGCCTGAGAACCATAATACTTGGAATAAACCAGGCTTATGTTTTTAGCCATCAACATTATTGAATACACCTGTAACTTATATGGTTAATAACGAATGGTTGTGTGTTTAACTCCAGGGTTGAAGTATTTCCTTGGGTTTTTGATCAGTAACTGATTTAGCGTTAATGTTGTTTGCATGTCTTTTTTAGCATCTGTTTCCTCCATTTGGCCGTCCATCTTCAGGTTCTTATTGTGTCGAGACTTCCCTCCTCTTTGGTGCTACAGCCATTCAGAGTCCAAACCCGCCCTGACCTCTTTTTCTCCAGTATGTATAGTGTAAATGAACTTGGTGTAAGTACTGTACATAGCAGGATACAAATGTCTTATTTATTGTACTCTCAATTTATTTTTGTACTGTAATATGATTGAACCGTCCTTAGTAAATACCACACAGTTGCCATTTATCAGTTTTTCGCCAGAATGTGCCTTCCAATTTGGATATTTGCCAATTGGACTTTTTAGTACGAGTAGTTATTTAAACCAGACTTCATCTGGTACAGCCATGTACTCCTTTTTTAATTAGGTTCTGTAACGTTATTGTTGTGATGGTCACCAGACCTGTTCATATCCATTGAGGTGTCTCCAGTGGGTCGTTTTTCACTACTTCAGGCCAGATTGGTGTATACTATAACCATAGTTATGTTGTACACTGTGTGCAATGGGGCAGTTCTTGTAGAGGAATCGAGGAAGTTAATTTTCATAGTCTGATGTTAACCGTATGTTCAGCAATCCTTCCAGGTGTAAATTGTGGGCAACTGTTGCTAAAATCGTCCAGCTACTTCCACTACTCTACTCTGTGGCAGCGTACAACATTCAGTGTCTTGCTAACTGAGCACTCTTCTTATCCCTGTACTCAGGTTTTGTTTCTGTAGTCTAGTATATTAAAAAGTGGGTATATGGTGGTCCGGCTGCCCCATCTGTATCTCTCCAGCTGTTAACTGCAGCTGGACGGAAAGAGAAAAGTGCAATAAATAATAACACACTGCAGGAAAAGGCCAGGTGTTGCTGTCATGAAAAACACACCTGCATCCGGAAAAAACACGTATTAAAACCGGAATTTTAGTTTTAATGAATGCGGGGGGAAGAGTTCAATTGAGTTATTTTTTCTGCTTGGTGTTGCCAGTGCTATATTCACTTTTATTCAGCGCTGTGTCTGACATTTTTGTAGTTTCTTTTAGCGATGTGGCGTGCTATCCGTCTGGCAAACCAGAACCGTCCCAAACACAACTAAATTATAAGATACAAGAATATACAAGAAAATACAAGCAGAGGGTTTTTGGAGACGCAAACCACTTGGTTTTCTGAGGAAAATTCTACTCATTGTGCCTTTTTAAATTGAGGATGTAGGATGGAACAGTTTTCTGCTCATTAATGGCATAGTGTGTATTCTATTTTTCAGTAGGATAGAATGAATGAACCTTCCTGCTATCCAAACATTAGCATCAGTATCATTCTGATTATGTCTTGATTCAGATTCATTCAGTTGTAAACTATCACAGCTGCAACCTC
The DNA here is from genome assembly GCF_902827165.1 of Trematomus bernacchii. NCBI lineage: Eukaryota > Metazoa > Chordata > Actinopteri > Perciformes > Nototheniidae > Trematomus > Trematomus bernacchii. Next base: position 1,320,852 of record NW_022988098.1, on the reverse strand, counting down.
TTGGCAGTGGGAGGACAGCAGGAGTCGTTGAAGGATATAATAATAACGTATGTTTCTCGAATGAAGTGTGTGTATGTCGAGAAAGGGTTGGGATTTACAGGCGAGAGCTAGGGAGTAAGAGAGATGTTTACCAGTACACAAACACACTGTACGCACACAAACACATTACTGGATCATAAGGAGAAGGTTGTAGGTTACAAGATCTGTAGAGATTCTGCTGCCAGACATCAGAGAGAACCACATTCCTCTGTGTTGGTGCATATCTCTCAGGTATAGCGTGCAGTGACCGGGGAGAGCCATTAGCCTTTAGCTTCCACAGAGCAGACAGGTTATCTTATCAGGAGAGTTTCCAGTAGATACTCCAGAGGTATAATGCACTGGTCGGCCCTGGAGACACCTCAGAAACAGCTGAGCCCGCAGGCCCCGCAGCGAAACCTCTGTCCAGATGCTGCCTGTAAACCATTGCCTTCCATACCTCACATTCTTCCCTCCGTCTTTGTTTTTAAGAGTCTGTTTAAACTGTACATACTGATATGCGACTGAGCATTCTCACGTGTTGTTTATCTGACAATATCAGGGTACTTTTTCTGTATATAAATGTTTTTTCGTATCTCTTTAACCAGGTTTATGCAGTTTTGTGAGCTGATTTTATAAATGTTAGCTGAACAATTAAAGGACACAGAAAGAATTTAGACAGTCGAGAAGATACAATGAACATAAATTAGTCGCTAAGTCTTTTTATATGGAAGCCCTGAGAGGCAAGTTACCTTATCATCACATATGGGTGAGGGTGGATTAAGAACATTTAGCATGATGACCTTTGAAGAACCTTTTTTTGTACCTGTTTAAGGTGCTAAAAATCATTTAGATCAGGCTTAGAAAATTGATTAACAGATTTCTCAGGGCTTCCTTACTTCACTGTCTATGGTAGATATTTTAGACATACTTGTGTACAACTGATCAAGAAGCCATAATTGCTTTCACAAGCTTTTTTGGTGCTATTTCAGTGCCTTACTGTACATGTACGTGAAAATGTGAACACTTCAGCAAAAGGGAATTTCACGGTCTAAATATGCTTCTATACAAGTCAGAATTATCTTTAAAGACACAGGGATGTAAACATGATGTGTCTTACTGACAGTTGCAACGGATAAATGCACTTCTTATGTGAATGTCAGAATTGAGTTCAGCAAATACAGTTCTCAGGTGTCAAAAATGAAGGGATTATTATGATATTTAAGTGTATTTTTATTTTATTTTACAAATGTTCCATGTAATTGAACATGTATCGAAGTGTAACAAAGTAAAAAGTGTCATATATGCTTAATTTCATATGCAAATATTTATTTTACTTTTTCTTTATGTGAATGTAAATATTTTGACCATAAATCATCATGAATTACTTTTCAGTATCACCTTAAAATGAACCGTCTGGAAACACATTTCCCGTTCTGTGAATACATTTATTTATGTGTATGCCATATCTACATAGATTGTATAAGCAGGGGTTGCTGCTGCCATATGAAAAGCATGATTTATGTATGAGGTCAGATAAGCAATGATCGGAAGGAAATAAAATGCCTAATACATGCCATGCCTGCTGTCATCATTTTAAATCCAGTCTCGGATCATTAGGTTCTTGCTTTATTGTGATTACACACCTTCTACCATCATTACAAGCTGGTTTGTGACCTGATATTTGTTTTGTTGATCTGATCTAGTGTCTGTCTCTGTGCATGGTTTCATATTTTTATTTTGTGCCTCTACTGTGACATGTGTACATGCTTTGATGTTATAAAAGCTCTTTATTTTTCTCATACTGCCTGTGCTGCAGCACTTCTTTTCACCCTCTGTCTGAAACCAGAGCCAAGTCTGCTCTGATTGGTTAGCTTGCAAGCTCTGTTGTGATTGGTGAACCGCTTATAGATGTCCCACCCCTTAGCCTATCATGTACAATGTGTTGGAGCGCTAGCCAATGGAAGCGCGTGTGTTACATAGTGATTTCACTATGTTACAGAAGTAAACAAAGAAGTCCAATGGATGCTTCAGGCAGGGGGGGAGTGTGTGGGAGAGAACAGCTGTTAGTCAGTTCACTGACTACTCTACTTTTGTTACGGTTATGCAACGTTTTAGTATATGTCATAATAACCCCATAATTGTCAGGAGTTGCAGTTGTATGCAACTTTACAATGTTCTTAATTTTTCCTCCTGGGGAATAACATGTAACAAATGACAGCGATGCGGAATGAATATGCATTTAAGGAGCTTTGGTAGACTAATATACACAAGTTTTAAATGATCTATATTTCATCTTGTTTTGGTAATATCAGGTGAGACAGATATAGGAGCTGACAAGTCCATTTGGGGATTAATTCCTCAGATGTCTGTCAACAGTCTGAGTAAGCTGCGGTCTGAGAGTGGTTGTTGTACAGGGGATAAGTACAAGTGTGAAGAGGAAAGAGAGGGGAGGATGGCTGGGAAGGAGGGAGCTTTCAACAGCTCCAGAGTGCTTGTCTAAATATACAGTAAAACCATGATTCAAAGTCGATTTTAAAACTTCCCAGGGGTCACCTTGTAGAAAAACTATTTGTTTCTTGCCCCCGCATGAACGATGTGAGACATCTATAGAGTAGCTAGATGACAGCAGTGTGTTAGCAGGTATACATTACATCAGATATTCCTGAAAGAGAAATTACAGATTTACGGGGAAATGCTCTGCCAGATGTAGCGAAATATAATCCGAAGAGATCTGCCTCCCTGCTCATAAATAGTTGTATATCTGCTGAAAGCTATAATTCTTTTTTTCAGAAGCATATCTGATCAAAACATAAAGTGGCACCAATAGTAACTCTCTGCATTTGAACCCAGGTGAACCATTAGTTTGGAATATATATCTGTTTTCCATTTCAGGAGATGATATGTCACGGGGAAATAATCTGACACTTCTGATTTGTTGTGCAGATATTGATGGTGACTCAGAAGGAGGGTGACTGCACTGTCGGTGCTATGATTTAAATTAAAAGCACCTTACAAGCAGTGAAGCAGCAAGGCCCATGGTTTATTTTGGTTGATGGTAATAGATTTAGATGCACCTTTAATGAGTATTTCTGTGAGTTTCTATTGGTTGTTCAGGGTTTCTGTTTCCTTTGAGACCTAAGAGGGGTGTGTTCTGTTTGACACATGCATGCACGCTGGACCGGTGGTTAGAATCATATTCGAAATATATAACTAACACTGTTAACACATTGGAAGTAAGCATCCTCACTCAAGATTTGTAATAACAATCTGAATTTGCATTATTCAGTTTGTCTCCTCATGGGATCTTGCAAAAGTCTATCACTTTTTATTAAAGGGGCCCTATTATGCTTTTGGGGTTTTCCCTTTCCTGTAGTGTGTAATATAGGTTTTTGTGAGTTTCTCTCTCACACATCCCCCCACCCCCCCCCCTGAAACGCCTCCATTGGACTCCTTTGCTTAATTATGTAACATAATGACATCACTATATATGTTACACTCATGCTTTTATTGGCTAGCGCTCCAACACATTGTAAATGTGGGACATCTCTAAGCGGTTGACCAATCACAACAGAGCCGTCCAGTTAACCAATCAGATCAGACTGGGCTCTGGTTTCAGACGGAGGGTGAAAAGAGGTGCTGCAGCACAGGCAGCATGAGACACGTAAATGTCACAGTAGAAACACAAAATATACACAAATATGAACCTCAAAATGAGCACAACAGGGCCCCCTTTTTTTAAGACATATATTTAAATATATGTTTAATACGTAGCATCCACTCAGGTTTATGGGGGTAAGTCAGTAGATTCATTGTTTTTATGTTCAGGTCAAATTCCTCACCCCCTCACCTCAGTGTTTTTGTATTGGATTTCTTCAATGGCCTCTAGTTTTTTCCTATCCCCCTCAAGGTCCTTTACAGTTATCTGCAGCCCTCCTGCTGCTAAATGGCACCCACCACTGTTATAATTTTACCCCCAATTTCCTAACAGACTGATATGTGTCCCTGGTAGAAATCATGGTTAGTTTTATTCCTAACTCAAGAACACGGAGAGAATACATTATTCAGAAGAGGACGGTTTCCAGGAATGGGTTTTGCTGACTGCTTTTATTGGTGCAAGATGTTGCTGTCATCTCCTAATGTTGTTTGATGAGAGGAAATGTGTCCATATCTGGGAATAACATAGAGTTAGGGGGTGTCAGATTTTGCACATATGAATCTACTTTCTGCATACATCCATATCTGTGATTTCAGAATGCAGTTATCGTGCAAGTCCCACAGGCCTTCCCACACAGATTACACCAGTAACCTAAGCAGCTGTGGGCTTCAGGCTGTACTAGACGTTCCCAACACTTCTGAACGTCATGTTCGCACCTTGCAAGCAGCTGACAAGCTTCGCAAGGTCTTAAGTTCACCAGCAAGATATTTGAGATATTTCAGGGTAAAATGAATGGCATCAAGAAATCCTAGATCAAGATTTATAAAGAAAACAACAAAAATAAACCCAATATTAGCTGTGCTAACACGCACTGCACCCTGTTGACTGTACAACCAAAAAATGAGATTTCTGCCCCCAGGAATAGCATGCAAGCTGTTTTCAATTCTGCCAACAGTGTTTAGGGTCTTAACTGAAGACTTAATGAGGGGAGTTATAAAGTCATGAGTCCCCAGGGTCAGCAGCCTCCACCATCATGATCATCATCATTCCTTCAGGTAATCTAGGATGGCTTTGAACTCAGGCTTAGTAGTAAGCTTCAGGCCCACACAAATAATTTGGATGCCCGATACAGTATGTGTTTACCTGGATGTGGAATTACTGCATTTCTGCTCTAATCTGTATTCCTCAATATTTCTATCTCACCGTCATCATTCCTCTGCAGACTGATGTGTGACCAGTTTGTTTAGTTTATCCTCCTTTTTTTCCACCGGTGCACCTGAGCGTTTCAGGGTTAGCATTCTGTCCTTGAAACAAAGACAAGAACTCGCTGCTTCTCTGTCCCAATTCACTTCAGTGCAGAATCATTTTGTTTTGACACAGCAACACCTGCATCTGCTGTTCTCGGTTTTTCTCACAACAAGAAAAAAAAAGAAAAAGAAATTCAAAGGGCAAAGCAGAATGTTGTGCATGCAAGGATAGAGAAAAGAGAAGACAACTGTTTCCAGGCTGGCGTATTGTGTGTTTGATTGACACATACAGGCTTAAACAAGTTATAATAATACATCCTCTCAGATAATGATCATGTTTCAAGCTGAGATATACAAATTGATGCCAGATAATATTCATGCTAAAAGAATCACAAGAATGTTTAGCATTAGAATCAGTTTATTTTCTCATACACAGCGAGTGTAATCTTGATCGTTTTACACAATAGACTGCATGAATAAAGTGACACTAATGAGCTGATATTTAATTAAGCAAGGGTTGTTCAGCTTACCCAATATATTACTGTAGTTAATCACTATTTAATTTATTATTAAATTGTAATTCCTTGACCCTAAAAGGTGATTTATAAAATCAGCTTACCAAACCGTCACCATTCTGCAGGCTTTGATTGTCACATGCTCTTCCTTAGCACATGATTGTGGACAGTTTGTGACAAATAAATGTAACTTGTGATTTGTTTAGTGATTATTCTTCGAGCCTACTCAACATTCACATTCCTTGAGTAACTCAGAAACATCATCCTCCAACATTAATTCATGAAAGTGCAATGCAATCTTAGTGGCAGAAAATGTAAGTAAATGTGTTTAATAAAAACTAGTCCAATTACATCTGTTAACATGCCATCCACCCCACCTGAACTTTAGAGAGCCTGACATTGCAGATATAGCATGGAGCTTTGTGTATCTAATGTGTATCTAGGAAAAATAATATAGTTTAAGCACATCTTGGTGGAGGAGTGCCTCTGAGTCAGAGCACTCTCACACTGAAGCTGTGTTTCCTCTGGTGATGAATAGCAGGCACTTCACGAAGACAGTCATCTCTGTCAGACCACCGGGAAAAGAACAACAAATACCCCGGGGTGAACATGGCACACGTTCCTATAGGGGGCTAGGAATGAATACTTTCTGAACAAATGTGAAAAGAGGTGGTCAGACAGGGAGAGTTTTAAAAGTGAAGAGGGGTAAAGAATACTCTACTGTCCCAGAGTCTATGTTGTGTTATGTTATATTGTGACACAGCACTATCGTGGAAATGTAAAAGTATTTTCTGAATGTGTTAACCTGTTCATACTGAATCTTTCAGCAGACATGACACTTGCCTCCTTGCCTTGACAATACTTTCCAACTGCTTATGTGAATATAGGGTGGTGTTTGAAGGAGAATTCACGCATAAAACATTTATTTCCTCAATGATTATAGGGTGCTATTTTTTTGCCTTCAGATGTTTTCTCAGACTGGACGTCAGTGCTCGCCCACACTGTTATGTATCTTTGCATCACGATTTTGTCCGAGTGTAATTATAGTTTTTTTCAAAAGTAGTTTCCTAGTCCTCTATTGGCTGAGGGGGAAAAGGGTGGAGCTGCAATCCGGAACAGTTCCATCCATTAATGAAGGAGTGTTAATAGGACAAGATTTCAGCCTGGACTCGGTGCGTTTGGAAAAAGTCGCGAGGACATTTCAACAATTACGCACATCTCCTGTTTCCCTCTGTGCGCAATTTGTTACAGCCGCCTGTCTCTTTCCTCTCCTGTGATCCTCTGCCTGTCATGTTCAGTCGCAGCTATAAGAGGAGAGATTCCAGCAGGTCGGTAAGTGGTCAAAACAAAGTTAAATGTTTGGTGTTTTTCAATTGTGAGCATGTCTCGACTAAAATGAATACGCATGCGACTTATTTGTTGTTAGATACAAGTTTTCCCTCTTGTTTTCTGCTCTGTCCTGTTGCTAAGGGCATCACGTTACATCTGCTGTGCTATGATAACACTGGCACAAGCCTCATTTACTACACAGCATGAAATATGTTGAAAGATGTGTTTCCTCTGTTTTAACCAGTGGCTTTTGTTGTAGGTAACGAGTTCTGTAACATTTTTTAACAGATGATAAACGTTTTATTACCCTACAGTCTTTGTTTGTCACTCACTGTGTCTATTAGGGCACCTGCACTGTAAAAGGAAATACCTGAAGATATAAGGCTTGCCAAATATGTTCAATGTTTTAAATCCCTTCTCATAAACTATATAAACAGACTTTTATATAAATCACTCCTCGTGCACTTTAAGGTTGTGTAAAGTCTTGATCAGTTCTTAATTTCATATGACTTTACTTTTATCTGTTCTTCTACCATGTTACCTTTTTGGTTTATTTTCTTTTTTGTTGTTGCTGCCTTTGGATTGTATTGTATGTACAGCATGTTGTAATCAGGTGTTTACTCTATTTAAAGGTAATCATTAATACAGGTTACATTAAGAACTCTATTTAAAATACAGTGTATACAGTGATCAAAACATACTGAAGGCCTATCTTGTAGTGTTTTAAAGACATTAAATCACATATTTTGAAGGGATGAAGGAGAAATAATTCACCACTTTAGTACTTATGAACCATGTTGTCAAAACTGCTCCTGAACATCTGCTCAAAGATTGTAGGTCAACCCTTTGAGAGACTCTATGAATCATTATAATAACATCATGAAGCTTGCCAACAACATTATCCTTGACCCCAACCATGTCCTGAACAGTGAATATGAATTGTTGTCAAATTGGAGATACAGGGTCCCACGATTCAATAGAGTTAGACTGCAGCACTCTTTTGTTCACGAGTCAATCATCGAATTAAATACAGAGTTAAATCCCAGGTCAAATGTACGTTAGAGGGTCTTGGGCATGTTTCTCTTCAGTGATCGTGATGTTATGTTAAATGTCTGTTTCCTTGTTTCCTGTCTTAATATTTGTCCGTGTTGATGTGATGCAAGAAAAATGTCAGACTTTATCTGACAGTAAAGTTTTATCGTGTTGTTGTCTTGATGATCAAAGCTATAGTACAGTACTGTTTGTCCCCAGCTGAACCGAGCCGAGGAGCCTCACAGAGGACAGCCCTGCCTCGCCTGTGGAGAGCAGTGTCCCGGCTTCGCACTGCACAAATGGAGGTGAGAGCATCACTTCACTCCATAATGTACCCAAATCACATCGTTGCCCACACATTTGGTTGCCTTTCTGATGTGCAGAGTATTCCATGCAAAATATATGATTTGCATTGATGTGAAACCACCCTTGTGGTCTGATGTACAGTCAGCTGAGGCATTCATGAGCAAATACATGATGAGAGTTAAAACCATTACAGGGTTCTTGGAAATCACAATTTTTTTTAAAGGGGCCCTATTATTCTCATTTTCAGGTTTCCTAATTGTATTTGTGCCTCTACTGTGACATATTTACATACTGTTAAAAAGGTGCTTTATTTCTCTCTGCAGCACTTCTTTTCACCCTCTGTCTGAAACCAGAGCCCAGTCTGCTCTGATTGGTTAGCTGGCTCTGTTGTGATTGGTCAACTGCTTAGAGATGTCCCGCCCCTTAGCCTATCACGTGCAAGTGTTTGCACGCTTGCCAATAGAAGCGGAAATGTTACATAATTATGTCACTATTTTAAGAAAGTAAAGAAAAGCAGTCCAATCTAGGGGAAAAGAGAAAATTCCACTTGAGGGTACTTTTGGATTTTAGCCTTTGCCGATCATTTACATGCACAAAAACCTGTACAACACACTAGAGGAAATGGAATACTCCCCAAGAGCCTTGTGTTCACTCTTGATCAAAACATACTATTAAGGTTTATTAACAGCTGGCGTCAATACACATTGTTTGCTGTGGGTAAAAAGGAAATCTGTACTTTTTTTTGCTCAACAGTAGTTATAGTAACAATTTAGATGTGATGATCAAGGCTTCGAGCACTTTGAAAGTACTTGAATGTTACTCTTTTAAAGCTACTGTATGTAAAACCTTCATGAATTATTTTCTGCCCTGCAATAGTTGCATGTCACCAACTGATAGCACCACCAGCAATTTAGTAAAGTACGCATTTTACATTGTGAGATACATTTCTAAAGCACAACTGTAGGGTTTCTTCATCAAGTATAGTAGCAATCAAAAGGAACCCTTTCAGGTCTCTGGTACTTTGAATAGAATCAGCCATCCATACTCCTGTGAAGAAACCATTGTTCTGCTCTGTGTGCTCTAAGATAATAGTTTTTACTGTAGAGACCTTTCATGCAGCAGGAAGGATTCAAGCCTGCTGCCTTCTTCAGTCACTCTGCCACAAACCAGAGGACATACATTCACATGTGGGACAAACTGTGTAGTAATAAGAAAGGATCCTACTATGAAGTACAGGTGGTTTGTGTTAGTGTGTGAGAGTCTGTGACTAATGTTTGCATCTCCATTTTGGGAATGCAGTACAAATAGCATCGCATTTGTCCGAGGAGAGCACTGAACATTGTTAGTTTATCAGTCTCAGCTGACTCCTATAACCACCAATCACTCAGTAACAAAGTCACTCCATTAGCAGCAAACTTAATAGAGATGTTTTGAGCTATTTATGTCTGTTGTTTATTGGCTGCTGCAGCTCAGTTTGTGTAAACAACAAAGCCCAAATGCACATAGTTTGCTCATTACAAATCTTACATTTTAATCATGGAGCACAATAACCTGCTGGACTTGGACCACTGAAGATTACTGGGGAAAGAGATATCCTGAGCAGTGTGAAGATAATACAATATATTCAATTCAGTTTACATTTTATTTATGTCTGCACAATTTATTCTGTAGCACACCAGGATAACTCTTCAGCCAACAAAAGCGTTTTACTCCAGGATGGTCATGATCTCACCAAAATCACACTGGTGTTAGTTATTCCCCTCTAGTTGAAGCAAACAAAAGCATTTTACTCTGGAGTTATGGTGTATAAAAGGGCAGGGGGGCTTCATAATCTGGCAGAGCTGGTGTTCTTGATGCCGGATTTGGCACCGCCCCTGTACATTTGGCCAGGATGGTCATAATCTCACCAAAAATCACACTGGTGTTACTTATTCCCCTCTAGTTTAAGCAAACAAAAGCACTTTACGGTGAGCCTATAAGGTGAGAAAAAAATAAATAAATTGTCATCCCATATACCCCAAAATGAACTAGACGATAAATATACACATTTCTTTTACTTTGACAGTTTCGCGTATTTGAAAACGCACCGGGGTTAATATGAACCCCTTGGCAGTTGTAGGGTTAATACCAGTTATCCTCATAAACAGAATAAATGAAATAAAGCAATATATTTGACAAAATACATGTCAGCCAGGTTTGAGACAACTTGTTCGTAGTAAACACAGAAGCCGTGGATTCCGGGATTTTCTCTTTTAATGGCGATCCACAGTAGAAAGGCAGGCCGGGAACCATACCGACTATCCTGCCTCCTTTTCTGTAAAGTCAACTATTACAGGGGCAACAGTGGGCTCAGGAATGCAGCCTTTAATTGCCTTTGCAGTCTCACAATAAAAAGTAAACTCTCCCCCTCCGACAAACTGGAATAAATCGTTGTCAGTGGACACCGACTGAAGAAGCCCGACTTTGTGTGCAGAGGCTGTTTTATAGCTTCAGCAAGTCTTTGTTCCTGATAACTTATTTTTCTCCTCAAGCAAAATAAATGTGTTTTAATTCAGGAAGGTATGGTACTGTAGCAGTTGAGTGTTTTGGAATGTGGTGGACTTTAAGTGACCCTGAGGTTGGAGATAGGGAGATGAAGGGGGCAGGTCTGCATTATTCTCTCCTCTGGTGATATAACCAGATGCTGTTTGTCTGTCTTTCAGTTGACTAAAACAAATGGTTTGAAATAGATTTTGTTCTCTAATATAAATATAGAGAGTTATTAGGGTGCATGTGGATTTTTGTATCTCAAACACATGTACTCCACCAGATATGATTTCACTTTTGTCCTTAAGAATGTCAGAAAAAAGGTCAGTCACCAAATCAACAGCAGTGTTTTAGCCACACTAGCGGTATGGCTGTAAATTTAGCAATATCTAAACAATTGTTGGATGGATTGCCATAAAATAGGTGAATGGATCCTAAGGACTTATCAACACCATGAGATTGCAATGTGTGGTTTTGTTTGGAACAATTGTCGTTCAATTTGGAATGGACAATCATGTTTTTTTCCCATGATGTGTTGTGTAACCTTGGTTATCCATTTACTCACATTTAGCACCATCATCAGGTCAAAATGCTAAATCAATCCAATACTTTATAGTCATAAGGTCACCAAAATGTTTTATTGACATTGTGCTAAGCGACACTACACAGTCCTACAATTCTGAAATGATTCTTAGCAGGCATTTGTTTCAGAAGTCACTGAAATATTGATGGATGTCTAAATATCCAGTGGACGAATAATACAGGCACTGTTTTTCTCTGTTTTTCTTTTCTTCTACTTCCTCTTCTGTACTGCCTCTGTATAACATGTTTCCACTAAGCTAAACTCCAGGGGGTGTTCCAGCCTGGTCCTTTATAGTAAGTTGACCGAGTGTGTTGAGGCATTTCCCATTCAGAGTCAAAATAGGAGCCAGTCTAGTGTCGGGTATTTAAAATCACCCGGGCCTACCAAAACATCACGCTCAAGAATTTTTTTGTAGGTGTTATTTGATTCAGAAGTGAATGCTAAACCTAGTCGCCTTTTGTATGCCAAGTTTAGAGAACCAAAAAGCTATTTCCGAGTGAGTGCAACAAGTGGCTAGAATTAGAAATGTGTGCATGTTGTTCAATCTCATTCTGTGTGATGGAAGTTTGCTGCAGATCTGCTGCTTCTTCACAGTGACAGAAGATAGTTTATGGATCTGGTTGGAAACTTAGCCAGAAGAAGTTGAACGTTTAAAGGCCTTTTAGAAGATTCACGACCAATATAACGTGAAGCTAATACAGAAGTGCCTTAAGCCTGTATTCTTTCTATTGGCCACCAGGGGGACTCCACTTGTTACAAAAAGAGATATGATTGTATAGAAGACTATGATAAAATGACTCCAAATCTCAGTCAATTTCTTTACCTCACTAAACATTTTCCTGTCGAATTTATGGAATAAATCAGTAGTTTCAAGTCTTCTTCAATATAGCGTTATGTTATTTAAGGCAATTGTTTGATTTAGAGTAATAGTCAATAAAGCAGGGTATGCCTTGGGGAAGGTCTACAATGTGATTGACAGGTTGCTACCACAGTCATGTGTGGCCGTGTTTTCGTCTTACACCGTTAACCCTTCCACAGCACATTTTTAGTTCATGTCCATTTCTTATGAACAGTCTTTGTTCAGGAAGCAGTTTTCCCTCAGACCTCACTGGAAAAGGTGACAGAAGTTGCTTTAGAAAAGGGCATTCTGGTGTCTCTGCTCCTCCGGATGTGGTTTTAAAAAAAATGGATGGATGAAAGAAGAGCCTCTGTTAGCCGGCTGCTTGAGTGTCAGTGTGTAACTCTGTAAGCTGAGTGGGCTCTGGGTAGGTTGGGCATGTGAGTAGATCCTCCTTGCACAACATGCTCCGTCTGAATTATTAATGCCTGCCTTTGGCTAGATTTATTTTACTTGTGCTAATGAGACTCATTACCAGGCTTAGTAGCGTAAATGTGCTACCTGATCCACCCGATCACATGACCCTCTTCTGCGCGGTGCTGGTGAGTTTTAAAGAGCTGCATCTAATGTGCGCTTAAAAGGTTACACTTGACCTGTTGTACGGGGTTAGGTCAGTCCAGACATGGATCAGACTACAAAGGAGGATTTATTCCATGAAATCTTGCTATTTGCAATTCCTTCATTTCCTCCGGCCAGCAGCACAACATAAAACTTCATTTAAAGCAGCAGGTTTGGTTCAGTTTGCCAGAGCTGACTGGCGCTGGACAAAGCCTGTCCTTGTATGCATTGGGCCTTAGCTGAAACTTTAGCTCACTAAAAGCAGCAGTGAGGGGGTAGAGAAGAAGTGGAGGAGAAAAGAGGATGGTTGCAGTGGAACAACAGGGTTTGGAGTTGAGTTTTAACCTGGCTCTGAATGGCTTGCTGACGTCTGTCCCCTCGGTAACCCAGTCTGATCTGCATAACACAGGCCGGCCCCGCTATTCACTGTGTTAACAAGACGGCCTGGCAAATAAAACAGTCAGGGCGCCGGGGCATATGAAAGGGCTCCGGCCATCTCGAAAGAGAAGAAGACTCAGTATGAGGTGAGGGGGGAGAGGGAAAAGAAGAAGCCATTGGTGGTCGGTGCCACACAATAGGAACCCAGCAGATTTACCACTAAAGCTGTGTCTGTATTTTCATGGAGATGGTAAAAGCCTCCTTGCTCGATAGTTTCCATTGGCTGAACCACACTGCCTACCCTGCTGTCTTATTTTCTTATTTTAGAGCAGCAGCAACATCTGTGGTGGCATTCGTACGGGTCAGGAGGCAAATGACTTATTAAACTGCGCTTTTATTGTGTAAATGGTGTGTTTTGTCTCTGTCATTTGGGGGAGATTCACTCTGAAGGGGTTATGCTTTGACAGGTCTGCAGGGTCATGTGATGTATGACTGATGTTCACAGATAATGCAAACCCGAAGAGCTGTGGAGCTCCGATATAAATCATAGTTTGACCTTTAGGTTTTCAGACAGAGTGGGGCTGAACTTGCCGTTTTCCATCTCTCTCTCACTGTCTCAGTAATTCTGCTGCTGTTTTCCCCAGCATGTTGCACCCCACCCCCTTTTTGTCCTGTTTTCACCTTTGTTTACCCTCATTTCATTCTATCTAAATTAGCCCATACTATAAAAAGACATAATTTGATGAGACTGTAGTGGTAGGGACTGTGCAGATTAAGCATGGTGGTCACGGAAACAAAGATGGTCGTCGCACGGCAGTCTGCTGAGATCCCCGGGGTCTTGCCGACCAGCTGCTGAATGCCAATGAATCCCAGTATCAGAATTCAGAAGCGATGCTGACTAAAAACAAAAAAAAACAGAGGTCAAAGCTGTAGAAATGGCACCATGACTAAATTCCAGTAGTATTCCTCATTTCCTCTGTCCCTGTGGTTAGGATTGACTGAGGTTTTAATATTGAGCGCAGGTAAAGAAACATTGGTTGTAAGCCAGATAACATTTTGAGATATTGTCTGATTTGTTATTTTGAATGCGCACAATGTTCCACTTTCCAAGGAAAACACACTGTGATTCCATGATATGATTTGATTAGGTATTCTGAATGTATTCTCAAGCATCGATAACAACCCAATTTATTCCTTTGTAGACAGAGCACTTACGCCCCAGTTTGATTTAGTGCGAGAGAGCGCATCGTGTTGGCTGTTTCATTGTCTAGCTGTGTATTTGTACAGATCCTATCAGGAGCAAGGAAATGATTCCACCACATCTGGCTTAGGTACACTTTGTAATTATGCACGCCTAACACCTTTGGAGCAGATGCTGGAGCTGGAGACGCATAGAGGCTCAACATTTTGAGGCTTTTTACTCCATGTCTAACACGAAAGATGGATGTGTCTGCAGTGAGCGGTAGGGCAGAGCGCAGGGAGTGTCATCTCATCCACCAGGTGGGTTGTGGACGTGTAACGGGAGATAGTGCGAGGTGTTGGGTTGCTCTTTTGCTCTATGCTTGTAATTGCTTTTGTAGCTGTTTGTAGCTCCGGTTATTAGTCTTGCATGACTTATTTGACGGAAACCAAGTGTTTTTGCTATGGGGATGCAACCAACAGTTATTTACTTTCTAAATTAACATGTAGAGTATTTTCTAGATTAATTGATTAATTAATCAAAACTATCTAATTATCAATGAACACAATAGAGTCTTTTCATTTGTCATTTACATGTAAGCTTCATGTAAAAGTCATACAGTAGTACACAAAGGGATATGTAGTTGTGCACTCATTAAAACAAAGTCCCACTTTTTTAAGATTTGTCTTGTTTGTCTGCAGCAGAAATATTGTTCTTGTGAGGACCCAGAGTAAACAGCATCATTTGTGGTAAAATAAATGCCAGATTGAGGGCCGATTTGTCATCTCCAACAGACATGTTTACGCTCACGGCTCTGACACCTTTTTTGTATTCAAGCTGAGCTATTCAAAGGTCAGTGTGTCCGCTTTATAATTATTCCTTTCATTTTGACTGTGGCAATATCTTTTTTTAAAGCATTTAGAAAAGCATTATGACGAGAGTGCCTCTCATTCTGATGTGAAATGAAAATTGAAAATGAAAAGAAAACAACCTTTTAAAACATCACATTACAAGTGCTGGTGTGTCAGATTAAGTGAGTAAGATGCTCTCTGACGCTGTTTGAAGGAGGCTCTATTGTTTTGTTCTGAGATGATACCCTCTCTGGTGATGAAGCACACTAAACTGACCAGCAGGAGGCAAACATGTCCGTCAGACACACTGAACTCTAATAGACCCTTTGTTTGCAGCAAGGTCAATCAGCTGTTCCCAGGTTCAAGATACACATCTGTAAGAGAGCAGAACATTATTTTGGGTTGATCAAATTTCTAGTGTTTTAGTTGGTAACCACTTAACAATCACTAAGGTGTGCAGTATACAGGAAAATATACATGTAAAGTAAGCGGGTAAATACATTATGAGCTATTAGCGTACACAAAGGCTTCTCTTTCATTTCTGTGGTGGCAACAAGGCTATATTTGTCCGGGAAAGACATTTAATGGTAAACCATAACACTCACCACTTTAAAGCTATAAAGCAGCCAAAAGACCAAACATAAGCATGTTCTAAAATGAAAAAATAGAATATCTCCTTAATCTGCACATTGCTGTACATCATCAGTGTTGAATAAAGTACTGTATTATCAGACCCAGCATATTGTTTTTCATATAGGCTTAATAGAGCTTTATAATATAGGACAGCTGCGTGAGTCTGTTTAATGTTTGCTGGCAGCTTCTGCAATAAAGCAAGTAGCTTTACTCTGATCCACAGCTCCTATCAAGGTCATCTCCAACAGGTGCTCATGCCTTTGGATTAAGACTGATAGGCATCAGAAAAGTCATTTCAGTCTCACAGAAGATGGCATGTGTGCGTGTGGGTTTGTGTTTTTTTTATATATAGGCGCCTGCATATAGATGAGATAAATTCACTGAAATGTGATCTTCCTATTTAATCTTCTTAATTCTACAGACTAAAATCACCCTTCTGTGTCTCCATTTTTCAAAACCATTTAAACTCCTACTCACAGATCAACCGATGCAACTTAAAGATATGTATGCATTTAATATCATCATTTAGGAATCATTTTCTTTCATGCTTAACATTTTTCTCTCGTTCTGCATGGATGAGTGGCATCAGTGTTTGGAGTCAGTTACTTTTTGGAACAGAGGACAGTCAGAGATATACTTATTGAATGAGGGATGAAGCAGAGATGCAAAGTGGTGCAAAGTCCCTAAAAAGGTGTGAAAGGCAGTGTTATATTCTTTTTAACGGAAAAAGTTTAATGTACAAGCAACACTGGTCCTGGTAAAATGATGTAAAGTTGTGCCATCTTCACTGTCGGACAGAAAACAACACAAACATATCATAAATGCATAAAAGGAACATAACTGAAATTGAATCTGTCTAACTTCAAACTATATTTGCACAACTCTGAGGCACTTGACAGTTGCTCTAAATAAACACTCTGGTTGCAGCCTTGCACCTCTTGTATCTAGTTATCATTCATCCCACATTAGCAAACCTCTATAAGTCTCCTGCGACCTGTGCACCAGCAACACTAATTCACCCCGATTTTTGCCCTGGTGCTGATCCATGCCTTAATGAAGGCTTAGCGTGCTAAGCCGCCTTTGAACTGTCACTGGAAATAAAGGGAGGCAGGCATACCGCTGTCATATCCACAGCAAGTTAGCATTTACTGTGCTCAGGCCTACAATTCCAACCCGCCCACCCCGGCAGAGAGTTCATTCATGTCATACTGATCGTTTCTCCCGCTCGGTACTTCCTGCTCTTTGGTTGGCAGAATGTTTGGCTTTTGACTTTAGCTAATTGATATAATTACTTTTTAAAGCTGCTCCATGTGATTTGAACAAAAACACTTCCTGCATTGCTTTTACAGTGCAGGCATTCATTTACTGTATCTTATTTAAGCATTTGCTGAGGGAAATGGTAACACGCACTATCACTCTTTTTCTGTCACACATACACACAGTGACTAAGAAAAGTGTGGGACACATTTTCAATGGTCCCTTTTCAATTAATGTACACAAACACACACACACACTTAGGCCACGTTTACACGGAGACGAAACGGGTTGTATCCGCTACAGTTCTCTATCGTATGGTCGGTTCGTGGCCGTAACGGATCCGCGGAAACGGAGCCCTCGAACGATAACGGCTCCCAAGGTGGGTAGATCTGTGGACGAAACGCTCTGGGGGGCCAAACGGCTCCGTGTGTACGTCCTATACAATCATTTCCTGATAACGAGTATGCCATAGCCCCGCCTCTCCCCACCTCTGCTGCTCACCCCTGCGTCACCCGCATCATTGCTGATGTGTTTCGCCGACAACAACAATGGCGGATCACAGGGTTGCTTTCGTGCTCCAGATGCTACTGACCATGATACAGATGTTAGTGCAAAATCTACAGCTCCTCTACCACAACCATCAGCAACAAGTGGACATGGAGAACTACATGTTGCTAAATCCACCGTGGAGAATAAACAGAAGGGCAACCAGGCAACCATGGCAACCATGCTCGGGGGGTCTTCTTCGCTGCTTTTGGTGTATTTTGTGGCGGAAGTTACAGCGCCACTTACAGGCCCGGCATATGTACTACAGCGTCTCCAGCGGGTCGAGCGGTCTCGTGTGAAGGGACACGTTTCTTGAGCCGATTCCGTGTGGACGGAATACTTTTTTGATATCGACATCGGTTCCTTTTCGTCTCCGTGTAAACGTGGCCTTACTCTCTCACACACGCACACACACTTACCTGGTCAGAGAGTTTTTTTTCACAACCATTTGTCTAAGCTCCCTTCCTGGTCTCCCATAGGGGCACCAAGCTTTCAGCAGTCTTAAGAGCTACACACCAACTCCCAGGTTGTGTGAAAACACTTAATGGATTAGGTTGTCTGAAAATCCCCTCTCACATCAGACTGCTTGTCTTTTGGTAGTAGCGATGGTATAAAGTTGGATGAGATTAACAAAGGGATGCAACAAACAACTATTTTCCATTGATTTGAAACAAAGTCTTAGCATTTCATAATTATGTTTAAAAGAAGATACATTCGACCTGATGATAGTGCTAGATAAAATATCAGGGTATAAAATCTTACATAAATGTCTGTACAAAACTTGGTGTCAAACCATCAAGTAGATGCCGAGGAATCATTGGATTGCTTTAGAAAAAGGAACTAAAGAGAAAGTCAAAATGTATCCTCTGGGGTCCTGAAGCTAATTACACGGCAATCCAGCATCCAACCTTAGGGTGGCGCTAGAGGAAAACTCAGCAAAGTAATTAGGATTCATCCTCTGGGAACCATGAATATGTTAACAACATGTTCATGGCCATCCATCTAATAGTCTTTATTAAGTCTGAACCAAAGCAATGGACCAAGTATCCAAACCCCATCCCAACATTTTGATTTCAACAATTGATTAGTTATCAAATGCATTAACGATGTTTTCTCTGCCTGTCGACTAATCAATTAAGTCATAAATCAGTTTGCCAATCGATGAGTGGTTTGACTGGAATGACTGATAAATGAAACTACATTGCTACTTTGGTCTTTTTCAGATTTCAACAATTTCTCTTTATTCTGTGTTCATTCTGAGTCTGACATGCCCTTTGTATCACCGCATCCATCTCTTCTCACTAACCCTTTCTCCGTCTGTCTTCCTCCCTGCATCCATCCGTTCATGCATCTCCTCATCTATCCAGTTTAAAGAGTGCCAGCTCAGTGCAGCGAGGTTTAAGCAGTGCACCACTTCAAAGCCCTCTTTGATTTTCTCCTCCTCTTGTTTTATCCCCCCCCCCACCCACCCCCTTTCCTCTCTGTCCAGCCACCTGTTCCCATCCGGAGGGTGTGTGTGTGGAAGTGAAAATCCTTGATCAGAGCCGTACCAGTGGTGTGGTTTGAACACTCGCTCCTGGATTGATTTCATGTGTTTGGAAGAGTTCCTCAGTAGTGGTGATTTTAGAAAAAAAAGTTTAAGATTGAAGCAGCCAATAGAGGTCAGCATTGTACAACCGCACAGTAGTGTATTTTCCCAGTTATCATCTTTGTATCATTTGTTCATGCACAAAATAAGGTATTTGGTTGTCAAAAACATCCACTAATTAACAAGAAAGACAAGAAATGCTCAGAGCTACTGTGCATGACACAGGCAGAGATCATTACTTGGTTTATGAAGTTAACCTCATAAGTTAGAGACATGCTGACAGTTTCTCTATGACTTCCCATTTCTTTAATGACTTGGCCTATTTTCATTACAGACGCAAACCCCAGTGGAACCCAAAACCTCATTTGTCCAAACTGCAAAAGAGCAGCTTGATGACTCTGCAGTGTTAGATTGTTTGATTGGTTTATTGATTTAGGAGCCTCCTGGTTACTGGTTGGCCTAAGTAGAATATTGATCTGAAACAAAATTGACTTCTGCTGTATAATATTGAAGAAAGGGCCGAAACAGCCACTTCGTCCAATATGACAAGGAGAAAACACAAGGCTTATTGGCTGTGTTGATCGAACGTTTTAAGACCTCAACATCACTCCTTCAGCGTGTCATTTTTTTTAAAGAAGTTTGTTGAATTTAGTTTCCGTTCGCTTAATTTCAAATGCGTGTTTTGACACTTGTATATTCCTCTTATCCAACATCACTTTTTCGTCCTTCCTCCCCCTGTCTGCCTGTCTGTTTTTGATTCGTCGTCATCTGAGGAGTGGGCGAGGTGTCGTCTGAGTTCTGCTCTCAGCTCTGTATGAGTCAAAGCTGCCTCTAATAGGCTGGATGAGCTGTGATGCTGTTCCTGCTTCTGTTCAGCTGGATAACCAATACTTTCTCTCTGTTGTGTGTTTGGCCTTTTTCTTCTGAGGGTGAGTGTGTGTGTAGGTATTAATAGCCGGCAGCCTCTTAAGTGAAGGCTGTAGTCCATGGATGAGAGGAGACTGGCTCTCAGGGCCAAACTGTACAGGTTTCTATCAGCGGATCTGGGTGCAGATAGAATTGAGGAGGGGGAATAAGCAGGAGATGAAAAAAGGCTGTGAAGCATAGCAAGCTTCCTGAAGTAACACACTGAGACATTAGGTCAGTGCGATCAAAACAGTGAGGCTACTGTAATGATTATGGTTGGATTGGGAGATGTCAAAATGTGCTTCTTAAACAATTAATAGAAAATTGAATTGAGATATTTCACCTAGTTCTGCTATAGCACAACAAATGAGGCCAATATATTATTTATTTAAGCCTTTAAAACAATCTGATAGCGGTATTTTGACAGATTTTTGGTGGCTCTAGAGATGGCAATTTCCGTGAACTTCTGCAAAACTATAAAACGACACCCCAAAATATGTCAGCTTTGTTGATTTACCAGTCCAGCTCTAGTTTTCAATTTTGAAATACATATTTTAAGGTGGCATATCTGATAGATGTTTTACGTAACATGTTGAATTCGAACACCGCACATCTTAATGGTGCGTGCTGTAGCCAGTCCAGGCAGGAGGATGTGATGTACTTTCAAGGCGTTTTGCAAGGAGACAGTGTGGGCACAGACATTGAGTCATTTTGGATTAAGATGGATGGAAATGAGAGCCAGTAATGCAGACACCTGACAAAATTACCTCAGCAATCTGATTGAAGCCATCATCACCCTTATTGCGCAAAATAGTGTTCCTGTTGCCTGGGCTTAACTACTGAGAGCTCTGCTACTCTCTCTCTCCTCTCTCTCTATCTTTCTTTATCACTCATCCGGCCAAGTTTATTTGTGCAGGTTGACTGGTTGCCAAGGCGATGAGTGTGCTGTAAGTTTGCTGCTACCTTGACAACCGGCCAGACAAGTACTGCATTATCACTGTGACTGTGAGTAGAGGAACAAATAAGGGATAGACGAGTGAACACGCATACAAGAGCCAAAGAGAACTTGGAAACAAGGAGACGTTTGCTCACTTGACGTCAGACTTGAGTTGAGTATTGTCTCTCCTTTTGGTCAGTATCAAAGAGGATATAAGGGCTTTGGGAGGCAGAGTTGAAACCCAAGAAGAATTAAAGGGCCCCTAATTTGCAAGTTCTTTTGGTTCATATTTGTATTTTGTTCCTCTTCTGTGACATGTTTCCATGCTTTAATGTTCAAAAGGGTCTTTATATTTATCATACTGCCCTCTGGAGGGAACTTTGGGTTGTAAGCCTTTGCAGCCCATTTACATGCAAATAAACCTATATTACTCACTAGCATAAGCCTCTTACATTGTTTTTAAGGTTGTTTTGGCTTTGGTCCAATTAAATGTTTTAGCAGTCCTTAATCTAAAAGTTGTTTTAAAAGCTTTTTGACCCCAGCTAAGAACACATTTCATCGAGAAACACTGCACGCCTTTTCTTCTGATGAAAAGTGTCACATTCAATTATGTTGAGCATCAAAAGATCAGCTCTCAGTTGCTTTCGCCAAAATCAACCCCAGTATAGAACTTAAAGCACTCCGCAACCTGAATAATTGTATACAGTTATCTTAAGCTGTCAGTTTCAGATGAGTCAGTTCTCATTTATATCCATCACAATATTGATTTATCTTTGGCTTCACTCTAAAGGATGCTCTTGTCAGCAGGAACGTCTAGCGATTTGCTATACCACATAGTTTGCATTTCTGCGAGTGACATTTGATTGACTTCCCCCTACAAAACATAAAACAGACACACACTTCAAACGAATCAAAACCAGACGTTTGTGGAGTGCAGTACTTAGATAAATGTAAAGAATTGCCCCAGATTGATTCTTCACTGAGTAGCGCCAATCCCCGAGAGCTGTGGAGGTATGCCTTCCACTTGTGTGCAGATCTTGTGAAACCAGAGAACAGAGTAACTCACCAGCTAGGTAGCCTTTCATTGTAAACCCCCTCAGTGATTTATTCCTCCACCTGATACTCTTGTAGTTATGGCTAGCAGACGGACTGTAACAATTCTTAAATTTGATGTTGAAAGAGCTCAAATTTGCTTTGACTATGATTATGATACTCAAGACTGGAAACGTCTATGGCATGCTGGGTTAAAGTTGGAAAAACTAAACGGGCACCTGGAAATATAATCAAAATGGGAGTCTGAAGTTTCACCTTTGACGTGCATGATTCACATCAACAGTGTGACTGTATCACACATTAGTCTCAGAGGCTAACACCAGTAATGTGCAATCACTATTTCTATGATCTTGCATTGGTCACGTTACAGACCCTCGTGCTATAAACCTGTGTTATCCTTTCCTGCCATGACCGTGGATGTGACTTTGGCTAAGTGACAGAGTGGCTGCAAGGTCCAGAGTCTGCAGAATGGGCTGATCTGTCCAATCAAAAGGCTGTTGTATGCATGTCAGAGGTCAGCTTTTAACCAGCAAATCCCCTTTTCTCTGGTCTAATCCTCAGTCCTGGGCTTTTCCCACATCACAGGGCTCATCTCGCCCCAACCACACCGCAGACAGACAGACAGACAGACAGCGTGATGGCTCCTGATTGTGTCCACAAGCCTCAGACAAGATATACAAGTAGTTATGTTGCCAACAAAGATATTTTAGCCTGCAGGCATGGCAGAACTGTGGCTCCAACTCCAACAATCACAGTTGTTAGAGGATTTTTGTTTGCAAATGCTAAGGGAAGGTAGCTGTCTAATTGTTGACCTGTAGAGTTACAGATTCACATATATCAGAACACACATTTATTTTTAATTGACCGACTCTATATTATCCAGTATGCAGTGATTGCCAGCCACTCCATTCAGGATCAAAAGTGCACTTGTTTTATTATAGAAAAGACTGAGGTTGTCATGTATAGTCTGCTGTTCCCTGAACTTGATAGGAACTCTGAGACAGGATACATCTACAATATACAAAGGCAGAGTGGTGTGTTCGGGACCAATGAGGGCCCAGGAACAAATCTGTGCCTCAGGAGAAGGCTCATAAACCTTGTTCTCTCTACTGGTGGTATCATCAGTCCACATTTTCTCTCCCAGCGCGTCAGCAGTTTAGTTCCTGTAAAGCTGACTGGACTTGCTTAGTCAGGGAGGCTTGTGATCTGCACTGTGTATCTCTGCATTCTTTAACAGTGAGCTTAGCCTCAATTCAATCCCCCTCTGTTAAAAATGTGGCCTGGGGCGTCCACATTACACACACACACACACACACACACACACACACACACACACACACACACACACACACACACACACACACACACACACACACACACACACACACACACACACACACACACACACACACACACACACACACACACACACACACACACACACACACACACACACACACACACGCTCACGTCCCCAACAGACCGAAACGCTCATTTGGTGTGGAGATCAAAGACTCCAATATTTATAAGTGGTCTTGGGGTGTAATTTGTTTCTCGTTTGATTCTGACGAGACCATTCCCCGTCTGCCCTTTTTTATTTATCTAATATCTACAGTATGTGTTTATTTATTTATCTGTTCAAAACCAAACCTCTTATTCCTCATTAGAGCCGCTTTAATGTCCTCGTTGAACAAAAACTTAATTTACATATAATGAACGCCGTGCGAGCACATTGGGAGGGAAATGTAAATTGTTTGCCTGCAGCTCTGGTGATAAAACAGGAGTAAGACGGATTGGATAACCCGCAGTGTATGGAAAGTCCTCTCTCCTGTCATGTGGGAACGCAGAGATCACACTGCCCGAGCTTATGGCCTGTGTATTTTTTACGGCACGTTTGAAACCCCATCTGGTCGGCTTATGAGACTCCTTTGGGCTTTGTTTATTTGTTTATCTTCTAATGTGTTTTAAGGACATTTTTATCCTTCCAGCCCTTTTATAAGCCGGCGTTTGATCCGCATCTGTCACGAGTAATGATGCCCCAGTTGTTGGCAGATCTGGTTTCCATCCAGTCAGATTCTCTTCTCTCTGATTGACACATAAGAGTGCATTTCTTATAATGACAATAGGTTGGATTGTTGACATATTGTGTGTGCGGGGGATTTGGAGACAAATAGAAAACGCTCAAAATCCCCCTGCTTCTGCTATTTAATTGATATTGGCGTCTTCACACAGGTGTTACACGGACGGAGTGTGTGTGGAAGAGATGTGGGGGGGGGGGACAGGTACGGGCCAGCGTGTGTGACAGCAGGTGCTACATGCTGGAGACTCTTTGTGTAACTAAGGGATGTTCTGAGGCAGGTGTAGCCCATGCAAATGTGTGTGTGTGTGTGTGTGTTGGTGTGTGTGTGTGTGTGTTTCTGTACGCACCACACGTGTCTGCCCGGGCATACGAAGAATAGCAGAGTTTGATCCTGTAATATTTAACAGCTTGACACCTGAGCCAGAAAGCGTGCCTCTTTGTTCAAATCTCCAATATCCTGTTCCAATCTGTACAATGAAAGATAAGATGGATGTCAGCGGGACTCCAAGCATGTGTGCATTGTTTAAATGATCTTTTGTAACATGACAATCTGACCTTGTTGTGTCCTTTTATTACCTGGAATAAACAGTAATCTTCATCAGTCACCACTCAAGCCTCCTCCCCTTCCTTATGGTGTATTTTTGTTGAATTGCACACAGGACTTCCTGCTTATTCAGACACACATCTCAAACTGATAACATTTGAATTCAACTCCTTCACTACTTTTCACTCCTCTCTCACACTGGGTAAGCCGGTCACGTCTCAGTGTGTGTGTGAGTGTGTGTGTGTGGAGATGTCAAAGGTACGTTAGACAGTCTGCTCACTGAGTCCCAGCTCCACCTCTGGCCTGTTTGAATTTCAGATGTTCAGCTGCGCTCCCAGTCGCTGAATAATGAATCCCAAACACAAGGAGAATGTTTGATGGCAGCATGTGAGTGTGTTGATATCCATTGTTTGTGGATTTCTGCTTGTTTCTTTGCCTGTGTGTGTGCCTGCCTTGATTAGTATATACAGTTGTGTTTGTTATGATGTTGGAGCTGATGTTTCTGTTTTCCTGAGTGTCTGACGGTTCATTTATATGAGAGACTGGAGTGGATCAGCAGATAGTTCATACGTATAATTGCTTTAATTTGCAACCTATTTCTCATTCATTCTGGATGAATGAAATGTTGAGTGTAACAAATAAATCATGCTACTATTAGAAGACATCGCATATAAACATATAGAAACGCTGTATTTCTCTTTTGTAATCTATCCAGTCTGATTAATGATGTGGGACAACAGAAGGGAGAGTGAATGGGTCTGCTTCCCAAACACAATAGACTGGACCATCGCTGAGACACACACACACACACACACACACACACACACACACACACACACACACACACACACACACACACACACACACACACACACACACAGAGTCATGTGTTCTTGCCTCGCTGCCTGCCTGATGCAATTGGGTTTTGGTTAGTTACCTGTGAGCTCCTGAAGGTTATAAAGGGGACTGTGATAAAAAAAAAAACCCCAATGTGTGTGAATCTGTGTTCTGCCAGCTGCCTGAGAGACTTGGAGACTTGGGGAGAGTCTCACCAATGCATATGGCTGTACATTTAAACACCTTCTTCTGATAAATGTGGCTGCACTGAACTGGAAATTCACCCCTGAGGAGACAGAATCATAATCTTGGTCGGCGTCAAGCTTCACGAGTCTCTGTGGCAGCGACTGTGATGATAACAGCCTGACAGCTGCAAAGCATCCAGAGCACTCCATGTATTTGGCAGTGCTCCCGGAGCGTGAGCGTGCTTTGCCTTCAAAGTTTTCAGTCGTGGTTGCACAATAAGAAGATGAAACATCAATGCCTACACACGCTCATGTCAAGCATCACTTGTTGTAAGCCGATTCTGACCCTACTGTTTCTTGGAAGTGTTCGTTTCGTAACTGCTGAAATTATGTTTTCATTGCAAATGCCGTAGCATTACAGCACTTTCTTATTTTTATATTGCACAGATCTATAGTTGCTCAATACCTGTGGAGCGATTTATGAAAATATGTCGGACCAGCTCCCTCTTCCAGAAATCTTTGTGACTTACTTTGTTGTCTGGTTTATTTATTTGTGTGTGTAACCACCAGTCAGTTAAGCATGGAGTTGATGTCCAATATTTATACCATTATCATTCAGTTGTTACTTATGTGGTCTCTCAACAACTATTGGTTAGATTGACCTGACATCTGGTACCACAACATTAATTTCTACCTTACGATTTATTGAAAAAAAAGTTAGCCTATCTGTTAAATGTTTGGAATACTTTGGATGATGAACAAATACTTGTCAAACTAATTAAATTCCCATTAGCCTCAGCTGTACTTGTAGTTCATGTAGAGTAGAGTGTTAGAATGTAAACATGATAATCTAAGATGGTGAGAATGGTTTTACAATTAGTGCAACTGTACAGAGCTACTATAATGGCTGTTGACTCTTAGTCTTATTTGCATAACGGTGGTCTAATTACTCACTTTAGTTAAGTGAATAAATGCAAAAATGACTTTTTTCATTTGTTGACATTTGCTTGTTTTTATGGTCCAAGCTAAATTGGGTGTGCATTTTTCCCAATCTATTTTTTGTGACCCTTTAAAACAAAGCAATGTCACCTCCAAACCCTTTGTCCCATATATATATTTTTTAGTTACATATTTATCAAAGAGTGATATTCCTTCTCATATTTGCTCATGTACACATTTCTTAGAGGCCTAAACAATTCAGTATTTGATGATAAATATACAAAATAATTAGCTTTTTGGGGTTGCAATTCTCAGTTTGTAAACAACCTTTTACGTTTTTTGGTGAGTTAAAATAGGACATCATGCATTGGTGTTGTGTATAAAACTAGACAATATTAGAAAGTATAATTCAGGGAAAGTAATATTGACTTCCATAACGCCTCTTTAATACAACAGTGTGTGTGTGTGTGTGTGTGTAAGTAGAAGTTGACTGAGTTGCACTAATCCTCTGGCTGCCATCTGTTGTTTGACCTCCTCCTTATCGACACACAACCAGCCTCCACAAGTCCTGTGTGTGTTTGTGTGTGTGTCCATGCCCAATAACGCGGTGTGTTTGTTTGTGTGTGCAGACCATGACTGTCAGTCAGCCATCATGGGCCAGACGAAGGAGGGTCGGGGGTTGTCATTAGCAAGACCCTGCATAGGCCTTGTTTAGGGTTAATAGGGTCGTGCTCCTGCCAAATGTGCACATATGGGACTTATTTTAGTCCAGAGGTTAGCCTGGCAGAGGGCGGCGGCGAGTTTTGGGGTTCACTCGCTAAGTGGGCATCCGTCATGATCATATTTCAGAATGCGTTTATCCAATGATTCAGGGCTAGTATCAAAGTCATTACAATTCAGGAAACTGGTTTAAATTAATTCCATGAATCCAAAAAGAAAATTGATTTATTGAATTTGGCTGTTCATGTGTTGAATGAAACTTTGATCAAACAGCACAAATGTCAGCAAATCCAGAAAATGCACGGTTGCTGCAATGCAATAGTGACATTTTGAAAATAACTTGTGTATTGGCTTCCTTGCCAAGAGTTACGGTAAATGACTGTATGTATTAGGGCTGTGCAATTAATCGTATTTTAATCGCAATTACGATTTTGGCCTGCCACAATTACGAAAACAACATAATCGAAAAAACTATTATTTTGCTCTGCTTGGTTGTGACAGTGCAGTGCAACATATTTGATCTAATTAATTTTGGTCTCATTTATTTGTATTTATCATATTTATATATGTTTAGTAGCTTGTGGAAGTGCGCTCCAAAATATTTGTTGATCTTGTTTATTGGTATTTATTATTTTGATATTATTTATTTAAATGTATCATTTATTTAATTTATTTTTGTATTGGTTTTTCAGTTGAATTATACGTTCAGGGTAATCAACAGTTAAAAAGATACTGTTCAAATTATTATTTGTATTTGTTTTAAAGTTCAATAAATAGATTTTTTCAAAGT
This sequence comes from Trematomus bernacchii, assembly GCF_902827165.1. Taxonomy (NCBI): domain Eukaryota; kingdom Metazoa; phylum Chordata; class Actinopteri; order Perciformes; family Nototheniidae; genus Trematomus; species Trematomus bernacchii. The sequence continues at coordinate 1,292,761 of NW_022988098.1, read as the reverse complement.
CAATGAATAATCGTATTTAATAATCGTGATATCAATTATTGACCCAAATAATCGTGATTATGATTTTTGCCATAATCGCACAGCCCTAGTATGTATGCTAAACATAAAGCTACAACAAGCAGGTACTTAGCTTACTTCAGCAAAAAGAGGGAAAACTGTTTTAAAATAATGTGAACGCTTTGGCCTCAAATTCCCTTGGCTCTGTCACCTGTTGGTTATCAATGATACATGTTGGAGCAACATGTTAGACGGCACTCTCTTGAAGAATTGTTTCATGGCAAGGATCTTTGAAGCTCTTGTTAGTGGCTGGGAAGCTCCAATTCTTTACCCTTACTGTAAATGTGCCATCCTTCGTTTGCATTTGGATCAACGTGATTATATAATATATGCCCAACAAGATGATAACTCCCCTTTAAACTGACCATACATGTTAGCAGAAGACACAAAGGCTCACTTTATCCACATTAAATAGTTTAATTCTTTATGTAGATAACATAAAAGACATATCAGTGTATTTGTAACATAAATATATACTTTATTTAGAAAGAAAGAAAGCTGTGATCTTAAGCCGGTTAAAGTCAAACAAACTCAAACAAACACCACTGGCCTGTGGGGGCACAAATTGAAACCTTTTTAAAGAACTGAGTTCTGTGATTCATTATCATCTTGACTTGAAGCGGTTTTCCCAGATCCTGTACGGAGTGATAATCACAGTATTTTTACACCCACTCTGCTGCTGTTGTTCTCTCTTGCGTCACGGCAGCTTGTTCTTGAACTATCCTCAGTGATATTTCTGACGGCCTTTTTTTTGTGGCATGAGTCATTCCATTTCACTGCAATCTTGTCCTGAAATAGGCTTGAACTGCGACAGCATCCATTTATATTTTTGGGAGACAGTTTTTTAGCTCCCTAATGGAAAAAGGTTAAACCAGGGTTGTGGTAGTGTGGAGGCAGACAGATTACGAGGTCTTGTCCTGAACCGGATGTTTACTGTTTGTTTCGGACTTTTTCTCTTTCACAAGTTCCTATCATTTTCTCCTCTGAAGAAATCTTTGAATATACTTCAATACACTTCAATGTCAATGAGAGGACACAGCTGTTATCAAACTCTGAAGAAGATTGCTCAACACCACTTTTTTAGGCTTTCTATGTCACTTAACAGTAACACGTTTTAAAGATGGAGTTTAAGGTGAAGACATGTCCATTTTCCGAAACATTACGCAGTACATCCGGCCTTGACACAATAGCACTACAGTGCTGGCAGGTACAGTATGGACAGTTCTTCTCCGCATTGTTCAAATCCCACAGCGGGAAAAGCATCCAAGGCCAGTCGTGCTCAACACGCCAGACTACTCCGTGATTTGTGTGGTGTTTAATTTGTTCTCCATATGGTGCATGCACACATACATATTGCCTAATACTGAATACACACAGCTAACCCCTCCCGACTTTTATTCCATCTCTTTTCTTCCAAGTATAAACTGGGCCAGCATGTGCCCTACATCTGCCCGTTACAGTGCCGTTTCTGAAGAAAGGTGCAGGTTGTCTGTCCCCATCAACAAACATTAATCTGATAGATTGAATTTAATGAGCCGTGCAGGATTCATCCGCCATTCTCTCCTGTCTTTGTTCAGCGTACAGGTTCCTGGTTGAAGGAATACTTGACCCACAAAATTACCGTTTCTCAACCATTTTTCTTTGAAATCTTGAAGAAAACTTCTGCATGCCTTCACAGTGAATGGGGAATTATAAAATGGAGAAATGTCTTAAATTGTAGTAAATTGGGGCTATGTTTAGCAGAGACTTAGCAAAACAGTTTACAACTCATTCAGTAGGATTAAGGACCCATTTATTCAGTCGTAGGCTCGCTACTTCCCAAAGCTCATTTACTTTAGCTAAAGCTTACTATTTAAAACAGTTTTGACTCTGCCAGGATGAGTTGCATGCCTGCAAAATGTGAGGTTGTTTTCAATTGTAATCTTTTTGGGAAAGTTCATGTGTTTGGAAGCTGAGAACTATGACTGGATAACTAAGACATGGATTATACTGGCAGACTTGTGTGAGACTTTGCAAAAGGTGTTTTGATATAGTATAGCCAAATGCAGCCGTGTTTCTATTTCAATTCCTCAAAAACGTTTTTTCCCCGTTGAGACATGAAGAAAAATAAGGTCTTTAATATATAAGTTAACACAGGGGAGTAATTGATATACAAATGTTCATTTTGTGGATAAAGTAGTAGACTTTGAGGGCTGACACTACAGTGCAAAAAAAAGACCATGGCTCTGCGGTGCCTTCTGTCTGCTAAAACTGAAAGTTGCGTTTGCTTTATAAGAGCGTCAATTCTGATTAAACTAACTCTGTTTTTTCCGACCAGAGCACCTCACAGGGGTGGGGCTTTGATGTAGAGGAAATGAGGCTTGAGTGGGAGACACCAGGGAGGAGAGGACACATCAGCACTGCAAGAGTTTGAGAAGATGCAGAGGCCGGGCGTTTCAACACGCTCAACTCTCCAGAGTTGTTCTTTACATGAGGGAGGGCTATGGTGAGAAAAAGTGTCAGGAAAGGTAAATCGTTGAGATGGTGACCTACTGCAGCACCACCACCAGAAGGAATGATTATTCTGCATACAGCAACACTTTGAAGTCTTTTTTCCCCCTGCTTGATCTCCTGTTTCTAGTTATGCATTGATTTACATATTGAGGCAACCTCACACTTTGCAGCTAATGAGTGCTGAATTTGAGAAAGGCTTATATTTTTTGGATGATGCAACCTTTTGCAGGTGAACATTTGCAATGCAAGTGGTGTTGAGAGTATCATTTGGAAAAGTAGGGCAGCAAGAAGGGATAAGAAGATTTGGGGGATTTTTAAGAAGCTCTTCTCCATTAAGAAATGTAAGAGTTGGCAAAAAGCATTGCAATTATAGAGTTATTGTAGTTGACCCTAATAAGCAAGTAAAGGATCAAAGGCAAACCGAGAGAACTACTGAGCGAAGAGGGGTAGTTTTTACCCTGTTGCATTGGATAACTGTAAATACATTGAGACGGTTTTCTAATAACATTTCATTAAAATATAAAATAATAAAGATGTTTGTAATTAAAAGCTAAATGAATTAATTCCATTAGAATAATTATTACAACTTAAATTATTCAGCTAAAGGTAGAGAAATGACATTAAATTAAATCTGATTTTTCTTTTCTTTTTTTGGATATAAGATCGTTTTTGAAAATTGCCCCTGGGCTGTGTCTGCAATCACTCCCTTATCACTAATCCTAGAAAATTGTTAAGATTGAAACTCCAGACATCAATGGATCATCATCATCTCATTGCGTGTTCGGTCACCCAAATTACTTCTCTTCACTATTACGTGTGAAAGATTGACGTCATCAGGGTTCATTTTCAAACTTAGCAAAGCTCCTGCAGAGATACAGAAGAAATGCCTGTTTTCACGTGTTTGTTCGTGCTCGGTATAGACTAGTAAATTGAGCTCTATGTGTAACATCAGTAGAGGGCCCTTTAATGATGGACTGCAGCCCTTGTTATTGTCCATTATCACACATGTGCTGTTTCTGCAAGTCAAAATGTCTACTATGAGAATTGTTTGCGCTAAATGTCACCGTTCATGTTTTTAGTTCAACCGATGCCTGCTGTTATCGAAATGTCATGAAAAGTGCTTATATCAAAACATTTGATCATAAGAACATTTGTCTGCTTTCCTTCATTTTATAACACAGTACATTCAACAGCTTTGTTTTTTTTGTATCTTTGTCGATAAATTGAAAAACGCATTGTGCAGGTAATTGAGCGAAAATCCTCGTTTGCAGGCCCAATACAATTACTGCGCTCCTCACCTCTCATGAGAGCTAATGAAGCATCAAATGCATACCCATGCCTCAGAATCAGGCACTTAATTTAAGCTTCATCACAGAGAAATTCTATTAAATTACTTATTTATTCCATGTAATTACTTATTGACTTATTTACCATTTTTATGTTCTTCCTCAAAGCGAAATCGTCTTGATGTTTTTTCAGACCGAAGACCAGAGTTCATTCCTCTGCTCATGCAGGCTTTCTCTCCTTGGATGCAGCTCTTATTTAGTTTTTCTAACAGCTTCCAGTGTATTATATTACATATTAAAGGTAGGGTAGGTAAGTTTGAGAAACCGGCTCGAGATCGCTAGAATTTGAAAATACACAACCGGAGAAAATCTGCCACTTCCTTACAGAGCCCCTCCTCCAACACACACGAACGCGCACATGACCAATGAGGGCACGAGATAAGTTTGTGCACAGATGGAAGGCTGACAGGCAGGTAGGCCATCCAGTTATTTTAGCCGGGCCGGCTAAAATGATTGGTCGTGCTTTTTACAGTACTACGGCTTCCACAGATGACATTTTTTTATGGATTTTTTGTCAAAGCACTTAAGATATTCATTGCTATCGGGATGTTAAGAGCATTCCATGGAATATAACAAAAAGTTTATCTCGAGCCGGTTTCTCAAACTTACCTACCCTACCTTTAAGTAAAAAAAAAAACATTGATGGCAGTTTTTTCCTTCTTAGGTTCCATTTCTTTGGGTTCACAGTCTTTCCTGTTTGATATACGACATTGTCTTATATCCAGCTGACTGTGCAGCGTGGCATTGTTCCAAATTACTGGTGGATCTTTCTTGCCATTTGTATTTTCTCTGTGTCCGAGCTCTGTTGGAGCCGGGCCGGGAGTTGACAGCAGATGATCCCTTATTTAATGAGATTCTTTTTTTTACTCCCCTTTCTGTCTCGCTTCATGGCGCCACAGGGGAATCATTTTGGGCAGATAGAAGCTCTGAACCATGGCACGGACACAGACAGGACACCAGCAAGGAGACCAGGAGGAAGGGAGGGAAGGAGTAGACAGTGAGGGAGTAAGGGTTCAATTATATTATATTATTGGCCTAACTACTTGTCAGTCAGAGGCCTGATGTTCATTTCAGATATGAAAATCAACATTAAATGATACAGATTGTAATGAAAGCTGTCACATCAGTCTGGGACACATTTTGCCGCTCATGAGTTTTGACGTTTTGGATATCACACTGAGTTGCACAATCTATTTTTCATGATATTCCAATATATGGACGTTAGTCACTGAGTGCGCAATAATGGCTCACGACCATACATAATTGGTGTCATTTATTTCAGCACTTTGTAATTATCTTCGAATGTCATGTACAGTACATTTCAGCCCCCTGGGTTGTCAAGGTGATGTTCTGAATTAGTCTAAAGTGATTTAGAGTGGGATCTTAGATTTATAACACATGTCACGCTCCAGCCATCCATTATTCATTCATCATCCAGAGTTCGTTTACAGCTTATGTGCTTTGACTGTATTTACATCCATGCAACTATCCTTTATCTGTACCCACTACTAATGGATGAGGAATCACAGCATGCATTATGTATCGGAGCAGACAGACCAACAAAAACAGATTCACACTTACGAGCACATTGAGATTCACTGCACCTGCTTGGCTTTCCAAGTGTGTGAGGATACAGAAGCACATCTGGATAAATGATATACACACCGAAACTTTATTAGACCTTATGTTGCTGCAGTGGCTATTAGGTTATCCTATTCCCGCATCTTTGAGTTATTTAATCTTATTTGATGTTGTTCTGTATTATTTTCGGTGTTGGGAAGGACACTTTTAATGTAGCATTGCTTGCTTCCTCGGTTTGCGGATGGAAATGACTGTCGGTCGGTTCTACACAACTCTTGTCCCGACTAATAAATATCTCCACAACAGTTTGATGGATTATCCTGCAATTTGTTTCGAAATGTCTGTTTCCAAGAAAACACTCGGAGGACTTTCGTTATTAGCTGATTTTATTATTTATCATCAGGCCAAGGTTTTTAATGTATCCAATACTTTGGTTATGACCAAATACCTGCAAAACTGTCCGCCTCTTTTGCACTTCTGTTTAATGTTAAAAAGCAAGTCCAAGCATGCTAATACGATACGATACGATACGATATTACTTTATTTGTCAGATCAGGTCTGAAATTTGACTTGCGTCACAGCAGCTCCATGTCCAACATCAACAGACAAATATCCAGACACAAATACATAATACAACATAATATTGTGAACGTGTCGGCATACTTACATTAGCATGTATCTAAAGGGGCCACCTTAAAACCACTTTAAACAGCCTCACAGACCAGGGTGGCCCTTAATGCATTTTCCTATATATAATAAGCCCATATACTTCTATTGCCCAATGTACCTCTGACCACTTCTCAAACATACTTAAATACGATACCCTGATCTTCAGAGCTTCTCAGGTGCATTAACATCTAGATTGCACACATTTCCCACTCTGACAGAGTGGAAGAGTCTATCGAATTAGAATCTAATTACCCAGAATTCATGCTAACACCAGATGCATAGGGGTCATTTATCTGTCCATTAATCTGACTATCTATTTAACCACCATGTAGCCATACAGCCAGCCAACCCCCTCCCTCCATTGTGACTGATGACTTCTGCTCAGTGCCAACAATTCATAATGAGCCCATCTGACAACCTTTATGGTGCCTTTTAGCCTGAAAGCAAAAGTACAATGGGAAGTCCCTCAATGGAAATCTGAGTAAATTCCCCGCAAATTACTTTCTTTATTGTTTGCCAGAGAAAGTCTGGAGACAGTGAGAGGGATAGTTTGGGGGGTGGGGGGTAAGAATAAGATGATATACAGGTAGTGGAGAAGTTGCATAATGGTTTGGTAACTACATCCTTATCGTTGTTACAATCAAAGTGTGTGTGTTTGTGTGTGTGCCTGCGTTGTAGCTTGTGGGGTCTGACTTTGAGCCTTTCTCCTGCCTTTGTTCCTCCTCCATACCTCCCCTCTTCCTCCCTTTCTTTTCCGTAGCGTGGCATCCTCAGAGAGGGGTTGATATATGACATCTGTTGGACTGGAATTGGATTGTGCACATCCCTAGTGGCACATGGAAATGCATCTCTGGTATTTTCTCCATTCGTTGTGCAGCTTGATTGAGTGATGGGGCTGTAGAGAGGGGGGAAGGAGGAGGTTTGGATTGAAAAAAAACAACTGAAATATCACTCATAAAAGAGAATTCAGTCATGTACCACTGAAATGGCTCCGTTGACTATCAGTTAACCCAGACAGGGACAGAAGGGGCGAACAGAGAAAAGGAGGAAAACAGAGAAATATGGAAAGAGTGCGAGAAAGTCACTTTGTGAGAAATGAAGGGAAAGTGAGGCTATAAAGATAGAGGAAGGCCAACACCAAGCCTCGTTAAACTGACAGGCTGCTGCCAGAAATCTTATTGCCTTGTTTCCATCCGAGTGATAGACCGTCTTAAACCCTTGCCTTTCTCCAGTATCCACTTCGACTCTGTTTCCTGTCTCAATGTGCATCCACTGACGAGAGGAATTAGACACTTTAGCAGTGTTCTGTTAAAGCCACTAAAGAGAAGGGATTTCCTTTGTCACAGTGAGGCTATTGACCCCCTGTTACTCACTTATTTTGTTGAATGTGAAGTCAGGATGTTCAGACCATTATGCCTTGAAATTCTCAATGATGGGAGAAGTGACTTGGCTTCCTTACAGAGAAGCTGATACACGGCATCTGGTTAACTGGAACTGGATGATGCACATAAGGGGAATTCATGGAAGAACATTAGCTACTGGAGATTTGACATGTAGTAAAGTGCTTCACCACCCCCTAGGATCTATCCATTTGATTGCGTGGGTCTCATTTTTGTAGTTTCAGCCATCATTTTCTGTCTATATTGTGTTAACAATTTCCGCACCGAAGTAATTGTTGCGATCTGGCAACACAGTGACATTTCTAAAACAAAGACCAAGATGTAACAGAAGCAATTAGATGACAAAATAATGGGGTCATTCTTATGACCCCAGGGTCCTCATTGTAAGAGATTGGTAAAGACAAACATTGCGCTTCAAATCCTAAAATAATCTATTAAGCTACTTTGGAGATATCGATGTCTTAAATCAGGAATAATAGCATGAATGCAAAATTGATGGCATAGCTCTTCAGATGTTAAATATTGATTGGAAAAAAAACATTGTATCCAAATGTATCTTCGTTTCTACATCTTACTTTTTGTGAGCTCTAAACATAAAGTAGGCTTACAGCTGAAGCTGGTGGAATTTTCCTGAGTTTTGCAGGTATTTAATTATAAACCAACCCAGAATTGTTTAAATATTCCTATCTAAATGCCCCAACTGACCGCCATTGCCATCTCTTGTGCCATGCATTGGCATCGTTTTTATATAAGTGTTGTACCAATACCCAAATGTAGGGAAAGGAAGCTGCAGGTTTTGCAATTGTGGGCAAAGAAAAACATCTATGGTCTAGTTGACACATTTTGAACACCATATGTGAAGTCTTCTCTGGATTAAAATTGAAGGATCAATTTGAAATTGGTCATCCATATATTGGCTCTGATGGATGGCTATGAGGCTAACTTTGAGTCTAGACGACTGGTGTTTGTGGGCAGACGTGCTGTGTTCAAATTATGGCTGGATGGGCCGTTAATGGGTGGTTTCTGATTTTTCATTTCATTTCCCCAACTGAAATCCTTCCCTGCCCCCCAATACTCATCCTTAAACAGTGTCTGCATTATGCATGGGCAGAAAGTGTATCATAGTAGGTATGAAATATGCATGAGGCCTTCGTGCTTCGACTCCCCTCCCCTCATTCCTATCCCCCAAAGGAAGGAATAGTTTTGTGTTGTCTTATTGTGTTAGGGGTAAGGATCAATGACTTGCTCTTGTGTGTGTGTGCCCTTCTGGGTAGCTGTGTGTGGTATTTTCTGCAAATGGCAGCAGAAAATGAAAAAATAGATCGTTTGGTAGAATGGATGGTGGCAACAGAGAGATGTACTGGATGAAAGATCGAAAAGAAAATAGATATGGATTCAAAGGACGGTTTACGATTTGAAAGAAGGACGAAGAAGCCAAAGAGCAAAGAGGGAAGCAAGAAGAAAGAGAAAAACAAGGGCGACAGATCATCAAACAGAAGGAGACTCTTCTGGGGACTGTCAATAGAAGCAATATCCTCTGATTGATTGTATCACTCTGGCACACAGAGCTGATCCCTGGAGACCCCGTGTCTGTTTGTGTGTATCGAGGGAGGAGGTGGGGGGGCTCAAGGCCTCAGCTGTTGTCAAACAGGGGGCCACGCGCCTGTTTTGGAAACACTCCAGAAATCCCATATTGTGAAGCCACAGCCACCACAAAGGGAGCGCCTCCATTTTGTGGGAATCTTTTGCTCCTCCACCCTTTTCTCAATTTATGGTTGTATTTGTTATGGCACACCAGAGAGCGGTGGATGGTTTTTTAATGAGACTGCAGAGTAAAGCATGTGTTGCGTGTATGTTGAGAGGTTTGGATTTTAAATATTGCACTTGGAAGCCATTATTGAGGGAGGTTTCCACCAGTTTTCCCCCATATGAGCTTCGAGGAGTCATCATTGGATTGGCATGAGGCTTTCAGCCACAGTTCATCAATGTGGCTCCGATGATAAACGATGGCAGCATCTCTTCCACAGCTGTACACACACACACACACACACACACACACACACACACACACACACACACATACACATACACACACACACAAGCTGATTCAGACAAACACACTGTATACAGATGACAAATCCTTTAAGAAGAGTTGTGGAAAAAAATCTCTTTGTAAATGGCTAGTTGGATAATGAATTAAAGCTTGAGCTAAAAGTTGACATCACTCAAGCATTATCCAGAAACTGGTGACTATCTTTGTGCATCACCATGACACACAAACACAAACACACGCACACACACACAAATATGACCCCACGCACAGATAATCCAAACAGGTCAGGGTTCACTCGGGTCATGGCCTAATCAGACATAGTCGGGTCAGTGTGTGTGTGTGTCTCAGATTTCATGATACCTTCTTTGTCTATGATGAGATGTTTAATTCCCATCATGGAAACCTAGAGCAGATGGACTGTCTGCAGTCGCAGCCAGTGGTTGATTACTCAGCTAAGTGTCTGTGCACGTATGTGAGTGTGTAGGAAACGGTGTGTGTGTGCGTGTGTGCCTTTACTACTCCCGCGAAGAAGCTCTTCTCGATGGTTGATGATGCAAGGACGAGAGATCTGATTCACAAAGCAATTTACATTTCAGACATTCAGTCCGTCTTGTCAGAAACAACACCTATAACATGTTCTGATCCGACTTTTTACAGCATTTTTGACTCCCAAAGAACAGTTTTGAGTTTTTAAACGTGTGTCTCAGCTTAAACCCCAGTAGACATATATTAACAGCAGTGCATCTAATCAAACATTTTCAATTCTCTGAGTTCTCTCCTACTTTCACAATTTACAAAGTCATCCAGTGGCCAGGATTGGACCCTTCAGCAAGCAGCATATGTTTGGTAATCCTGAGAAAGAATACAAACTTTAAAGGATAAACTTTAAGTTAAATTGGGCAAATACATTATCTAAATAAGTAATAATAGTGGTCTACGTGTAGACCCCTGGGGAACACCTAGTGCAATTGCACTCTGTGAGGCTAACAGGCCAGCATCCAGTCTCTGCAGCATTTGTCTTTTCAACAATGATAAGGGCAACAAGAAAGCACTAAACAAAAGAGAGAAGCTTCTGATCAGATCATTTGACAGAAGCATAACTTGTGGTTTCATAGGGAAGAAAAAGAAGACTTACTTTATTAATCCCCAACGGGGAAATTACTTTTTCCACTCTGGTGTTTTATTACACAAAGGCTTGATATACATATACAGAGGATATACATGCACAACAAATACCACATGCAGTACAGGAGGACTAGCTGAGCGAAGAGGCTGCCAGTTAACCGGCGCCAGGGAGCAGTTGGGGGTTAGATGACTTGCTTAAGGGCACCTCGGTAGGGTCCAGGAGGTGAACTGGCACCTCTCCAGCTACTAGTCCACACTCCATATTTTTTTGTTGTTGGTCTGATCGGGCCGTGTACCAGCGAAAGTCCCTACAGAGTGAGCCAAGATCCTTCAAGTATAGCCACAAGGTCCCAGATATCATGTTTGGTGATCTTTGCTGTTGCTTTTTCCCTCCTACTCTTCTTTTCCCTTTAAATTGTATAGATGCATTTCTTTATTACCCATCATACCTCCTGGAAAGGGCTTTATGACACATGTCAAGCTGAATATATATTTTTTACTATGTCCTCATTATAATGTCTACAGAATCAGATATCTTCAAGTTCACCTTTTGCACCCTTCATCCCTCATTCTCATTAAAAAAAGATGCTGTTATTATACCAAACTTTTTGCAGCAGGTATCACTGAGCAGACAGCTGGTGTTTGCTTTATGTTAATGTGCTGTCTTCCTGTTTGGTTTGACTGACAGCTCTGACTGTGCAAAGGATTATTGGCTGATGTGTGTACCGCACCGGGCACTTAATGATGACACAGTGACTAACTGGGGAGACTATGAAAGTGTGCGTGGGAGTGTGTGAATGTGCTGTGAATAATGTGTGTGTCCACTCTTCCCCTGAGATTTAAGATCTATTGAGGGAATGAGAGGGGGCAGATTGAAAGATGAGACATAAAGAGAGAAAAAGGGATTAAAAGATACAGAGGAAACAAGACCCCTTATGAAGTTATTGGCTTGATCTCCCCCTGCCTTGAGTTTATTCCCCTGTATATTGGAGGTGTGTGTTCCGGCGATGCCTCTTCACTGTAAGCAGGAATTTTCATGGGCTTTACTGCGAGTGAAACAGCTGGGTGTTGTGAAATCCAAGCCTTCCTCCTTCGTGAACTCACTGAGGACGTTGTTAACTCCTTTAGAATTGCATGTTTTTCTGTGTCCGTGTAGTTAAATGGTGATTGGCTGTTGAGTTATTGTCAAAGTGGCAGACAGCATTGCGTCTCTTTTTGCCTGTGCTTTTCTCCTTCCTTCATTCTCTTTCCTCACTTTTCCATTTCTCTTCTCGGCCCTCAAAACCTCTAACAGATCGGAAACAGCTGTGAAAATTATTTGGGCTAATAAGGGCCGATCTTGGCTTCTCAACTATGTGCGGTTCGATGCCTCAGACTTTGTTTTACATAAAGAAAGAAAATCACCCTCCTTCGAAAATCCCCTCAAAGTTTGCAGAGATTTTTTGTTAAACTCTGGTCGCTTTGTTTGCATGTGTGTGTCTCTCGCTCATCAGGGTTACCCATATGCAATGGATACCACAGGTTCTGCCAAAGGGCCGATTGCCAGGCCAAAAAGAAGAGCGGGTGCAAACTCTCTCTTCTCATCCCTCTCTCTTTCAGTTTCTTGACTTCTCTCCAGGCCACACAGCCCATTTATCCTGCTGTCTCCCTCCTTATCCCTCTTTTTTATTCTCCATCAAACAAAAGTACACATTATTGAATCCCTCCCTCTTCTTCCTACTCTCTTACCTTCTTTTCAATCCCCCCTCCATCTTTCATTCTCCTTCTATATTGTTCTTGGCTGAAGCTCGGCTCTGGTCTTCTCCCTCACCGCTCCTCTCATCACCCACCACACTAACTGAGAGAGAGAAATGCAGCCAAGCCGACAAGCCGAGGGACCTGACAGCCATAAACCATGAGATGATGAGTTCACTGCTGAGCTGTGTGGACATCCCGGGTCACAAGACAAATTCCAGGCCTTTTTGTGGCTACATGATAAGCGTGGCCTTGGAAAGTGTTTAGGAGAGGCAGACAGAAACTTCACTGATTCTGTGAAGCAGAGATTTCAGAGAGATTTAATTATTGCAAGGTTGTCTTTATCTTTTTTTCTAAGAGAATACATTTCCATCTGAGGATTTTTTTGAGAAGGGGGAGTTTCTCTCACAGCGTAGATTGTCATTGTTATGCCGATCATTACTAATTCTGTCTGTAATTAGCCAACGCCAGTTTCAACGTCACACAATTGACAGAAATATCTGCAGCTCTCTTTGTGCGACAACTACTTGCTTACTGCGTAGGCGGCTCGTTCTTCGTTGCTTCATAAGACAACCAAAGACACCTTGATACACAGGAAGGCATGGCAACTGATTATTCTCTACATTTGTATATATTCAATCATATTACAGCATCTGGTAGTTCAGGGGAAAATATACTGTGTATAAAAATGGTTAAACTCCATCAGTTGTATCATCTTCTGTCTCTTTGGGGTAGGCAACACAATGTCTTATTGCAGTGGTGTCTGATTCTAGACAAATCTTTGACAAATTAACAACAAAATATATATTACATGTTGAAGCAACTTGCTATTAGGGTTGGAGTTTGGACAAATATTGACTACTGTTGAATGAACAAAATAATAATGAAAAAATAATAAAGCTTTCTTCAACGTTTTAGCTCTGTTTTGGTCTACCCCAACTGCTGAGTTAAATCTCTGGCTATTTAGCTGATAAAGATTTGCTATGTTCAAACAAGCATGGTTACTAATATAGGTTTTAATAACATAAGACTCTTTTAGACCCAGTTAGCAATACCATTTAATTACCAACATAATGGAACACCTTTTGTTGTAAATGTGTCACAGCACTGTGACATTGTGTGATTTACACATGTATGCAAACATAATGTATGTGTAAACTATGTGTGTATACATTATAAGCCGTCTGATTCGGGGCTTTAGGGCCCTTTCTCAAAACAATCACCATGTATTCTGTTTCTGGCCGCCTCAGCTCTGCTCTCTGTGTGCCTCTGGCCCCCTCTCTCCGTGGGACCATGGGATTGATTGATAACTTCATTTGTTCCTGAATGGAGGAGGGGGATGAGAACATGGCTTGTCCTCTGCATGAGAAATGGAGGGACAAGGGGGCGTTTATTTTTCTCCTTTCCCTTTCCACCTCCTGGACACACCTTAGGCCCTTTTCACGCACATTTTGCTTTCAACAGTGACAAACGATCTCATTTTTGAAAAGCATTAGGTCGGTCATTAGGAAATTGAGGTGTGGGTGCTTTTTGTCACAAGAGAGCTCTTGCATGCAGTCAGGTGGTGCCTGGTCATTTGTGCAATTTTCTGCTGTACAAATGGGACCAATTTTACCTGGCACAGCAGGGAGATTCTCAGCATATTTTAGGCATGATGGTGAGCTTTTGTACCAGATTTAACTGATGTGGGCTGCAGCACTAGCAGGAAAGGAAACATGAGACGTTGTGGCTTGTTACCTTACTGATATAATCTACATAAATGTTGTTCGACATTTAAGGCAGGTGACTGGCATTTTTTTTTCAAGCATACTTTTCTCGCCTTAGCTTGTTTTTGTGTCTTTATTTGTGTCTTGTTCCTTTATTTGTGAAATGCAAATGTTATGTGAATACCTGCATATCCTTAGCAGAAACAAAACAAGTCTTTGTTGTCAGGTGTAGACAGGAGTAACCTCCTTCGGCTGCAGCCCTGGTTGTTCACCAGAAATCCCTCAAGATTTACGGCTGTGAGTCTGGCAACTCCACACTCCGGAGAACAGTAGTTGCACAGTGCGAGCACCACCACAGAAGAAATCATGATATTCTGCCCACATCACAGTTGCTGATGGTGCCAGAAACCTCAATTTAGGACTGCGAAGACATAGATCAGGCTTTCCTGTGTTCACTTCACCGTTTCTCTTCCTGTATTTATTTGGCATATGACTGACAGGCGAGGATAAAAGAAAAACGCACTTTAGAGTCGGCCGTTTTGGGCTATGGTTAGTTTAGGATTTGGCACCAAGAGACCCATTACAAGGTCGCAGTCAACTTGAGCTGATTTAAGTTATCCGCTGCTGACTGAATGTACATTGGTCCAACTTGTACAGAGGAGAGCTTTTGTTAAGTGCTGTAGCAGATGTTTCCATAGACTTTTCCTCTGCGGATTCAGAGGAGGGAGCGCAGACTGATTGACTGCTGAAGTGGGAATACTACTCTGCTACTCCCTAAAAATGTAAAGATCAGTCATTGTACAGCTAAAGACACCTCATTTGCATTACATTCATTAATTAACAGTTTTGCTTCTAAACGCAGCAAACCTAGAGTATAATATTTTAATATGCATGCCTTCAGGCACAAATATTGAACAGCTTTGTGGAGAAGACAGGAAACATCATCAATCACTGCTGCAGTACAACTACTCTCAAAGTTAGCTGACTTGATACATGCATTGGCTACCACATAAATCAAAGAAACGTGACAACATTAGCCTAAGGACTTTTGTAGCCTCTTGATGCAATTAGGTAACAAATTAAGTCTTATTTTTGGTCTTATGATCTCATTATTTCCTAAATGCAATTTTCTTTGCCGAACAATAGTCCTAAACCCAAAGATATTTAATAATAGCATAATAAAAGCAGCACATTCTTACATTCTGGTAGTTGAAATCAACATTGAATAATCATTGAATTGTAGCTTTTATCAAATTGTTTCAAATATATATAAAGCAATGTAATGTAAAACAAATACAAGAGATAAGTCTTTAAAGTTGATTCAAGACCCTAACCCTAGAGATGGTAAGACAAAACAATAACAACTCAAGATGCACTTTACCAGAGCTTTAACCCAAATTACATGGTCTTCATATTTGGATGGAGGTTTGCTCAGTTGTTACTGAGATTATTATATTTACATCCAAGCTGAAATACTGTTTGATACAGCTGAACGCTTAAGTCCATAAGCCATAACAATGGCATTTAATAAAATCATGTCAGACCTAGAAGGTGAAGAAGTTAATCTCAATGACGACAGAGCAACCTCCATCCAATGACGACAACCAACATTTTGGGGAAAAAGCTAGCATTACGTATTTTTGGTGGATTTTGTATCTGCATTTGTTTCTCTATTATCAGACTCCTTCCATCAGCTCTCAATTCCTGGGTATCAGAGTTTGTGTTACTGATCCGAACGTCCATATCTCATGTGATTGGGTGCTCTCTCTAAAACTTGATCAGTAGTCCTGCACATGATGTCAGCGCAGAATACTGCCAGAACATTCATGGTTTGAGGGCATGTGGGGAAAGAGGTTCAGGAATAAATGCTGACTGCTGTTGACAGGCAGTGGGTGGGGTTAATGTTGTGGGTTGTTTGCCCTCTCAGCAACCAGTTTGGTGGTCACCCCTGATTGCATTCGTCTGTTAAAAAAACTCGTTCTCACTTCCTCTTGGTCTTTTCCTCACACTCGCCGCTCTCACCCTGCTGACCATCTGCAAGCAGAACCGCTCTTCTCCTCCTTATCACCTCAGCACAAGGCATCTGTTTCTTTTCCCTCCCCTCTCTCACTCGATCCAAGAGAGATGAAAACAGAATTTTTCAATTAGGGGGGAGCCGTTGAAAGTGTTTGCTTCAGGCTGCCGCACTGCTGCTGCTGCTGCTGCTCTCTTCCCCCCCCCCTGAGATCCTCCTGTCGTTTACTGTGTTTCTTCCCCCCCTCCGCCTCATTCCCAGCACAGCCAGGGGGGAAGCGGGAAGCGGTGAGTAACTTTTAAACAATTTCATCCTTTTCATCCAGCTGCTGATTTGTTCATGCCGGCTTCTGAGGCGCTGATTGGTGGAGAAGTGTTGTCTTTGCCAGGGAGTCAAGACATTTCCCCTGGGTGGTGTAAATTCTGCATTTTGACACCTTCCGTTCTGGATAGCTAAACCCATCAGTGATTGGTTCGTTTTCTTAAGGACACTGTTGACTTATCTTGACAATTTAGACATTGTGGAATGTTTTAATTTTGGGAGGGCACGAATTCCACTGTGTGTGTGTGTGTGTGTGTGTGTGTGTGTGTGTGTGTGTGTGTGTGTGTGTGTGTGTGTGTGTGTGTGTGTGTGTGTGTGTGTGTGTGTGTGTGTGTGTGTGTGTGTGTGTGTGTGTGTGTGTGTGTGTGTGTGTGTGTGTGTGTGTGTGTGTGTGTGTGTGTGTGTGTGTGGTGTGTGTGTGTGTGTGTGTGTGTGTGTGTGTGTGTGTGTGTGTGTGTGTGTGTGTGTGTGTGTGTGTGTGTGTGTGTGTGTGTGTGTGTGTGTGTGTGTGTGTGTGTGTGTGTGTGTGTGTGTGTGTGTGTGTGTGTGTGTGTGTGTGTGTGTGTGTGTGTGTGTGTGTGTGTGTGTGTGTGTGTGTGTGTGTGTGTGGGAAAAAAAAAGTGAGTGTAATTCTAAGCGACTGTGCTGCACGCTGATGTGCAAATCCGTCTCTGCGAGTTTTACAGTGAATTACGACTGACTTGTGACAACTGAGTAACAGCGTCACTAGGTTCTTGTTTTTCCGTTCCCTTGGGTGCTGCTTTGTTTTGGCTGCCAACGCAGTTGTCAGGAGTGGGTGGCGTTATCTCCTATACAAGGGGGATAATATGGGGGTGAGAAAAATGTGTGTCAAGGGAGAGGAAGAGAAGTAGCTAAAGGTGTAGTGACGGATTGATTTAGGGATTGAGAGTGGGAAGGGAATAAAAGCAAGTGAATGACAGAAGAGAGAAGAGGAAAAGGCAGTTGAGAGGCAGTGCCTTGTCTTCTCAGCTGTTGTGATTTAAGTGGGCTGACAGCACAGAAATCTCACAGTATCTCACAGCTGTGGGACATGCCTTCCCCTTTTTATTTTTAACCCGGACACTTATATTAGGCTGCCAGGTCCAGGCAGCGTGCAGACTATTGTCTCTGTATGTGTGCTCCCATGTGTTTGGGTCTGCATGTGCCAGAAGGGGGTTGTGTAGTGTGTGTCATTGTGTGACTGTATCAGAGCATGTCTATATATGTCAGTGCCACGAGTTTCACCTCCAGACAGTTTCAAGAGCTGCTTCGCCTAAAGCCTCCGGTGTGTGTTCTGCCTCAAACCGTGACAAGTTTAAGAACAGTTTACATGTGTGAGATCCAGCGCTGGCTCAACTGTCTTTATTGACCGTGTGTCCGTAAATTGCAAGAGTGCATTCCACACAGACATGCTGCCAGCTCTGTTGATGGCACCCTTGTGTGAGCGGCTCTTTAAATACTAACAAGGGCAGGGAAAAAAGAGGCTTAGATTTAGAGCCCTGCAGCTTCCTGTACCCCGTGCAGATCGCAGTGTCTCTGCATATGGGCTGCAAGCACCCACCCACAGCGACTACACCCACAAAAAATAGCCTCCGCGCTGACTGATTTAAACATGTTGCCAGGGAACAAATTCTGTGTTTGTGTGTGTTTAGGAAAATAATTTCATCAATGGATTAATAGATTAAATAGAGAGCCTAGAGTTGTTGACAGCTGGCAGGAAAGACATGCCTCCCCATCCTAGTACCACTTCCTCCCAGACCTCAAGATAAACATCCCTTACTTCAAAAGTTTCTCCAGAGTCAAGTAAGATTTAAAATCTGCTGAGTGTCACTGAATCTCACTAAAGCAGAAGGGAGGGAAAGTGTTCAGGCAGGGAGGGGGATGAAAACAGAGGGGTGAATGAATTAGCTTCTGCAAGTGGATCTTTAGTTGATCCTCGGGCGGTGAGAGTGGAAATTGATTTGGTAAGCGAGGCCGGCACACCCTCCTCCCCCCATCCTTCCTCCTGCTGTCAGACCTACCGCCTGCATTTGTGTGCTGTCAACCGATCGATGTCAAGGAGCCAACTCGCAGCGGTGTATCAACTTAAAGCTGCATTGATCAGTTCCACTGAATCTAGTCCTCATTATGTTTCAGCATCTGAATCTCTAAAAAGGGCTGTGATTGTGTCACTTATTCACTAGCCGTCCAAGAGAAAGACAGTCTTTCTCTTTACCATTTTACCATTATTTCCTTCTTTTGTGACATTATTTCTTTCATCATACCTCCTTCGTTGTGATCAATATGAATTTTAGTAAACGACCGAGTCCATGATCTTTTATGGTGAAGATTTAACTCGGTTTCAATTAATTTGTTCATGTTTTAGCTGTGAATTCTCACCTCCCACAATATCCTTCAGATATTCAGAGTGAGACGTCATCTCTTGGCAATGTCCTGCAATTCCAGCCTGGATGAGAGGAACATTTTAAATTGCAAGACAAAAACTCTACAGCCATGCTCTAACTGATAGTGATGAATGTAGTCATAAACCAAAGTAATGGCCAGATTTGAAATAGGACCCAATTACATTTCAAAGATCTGACAATGCAATTCAAGGGGGACATAAGTTTGAACAAATGTTCCTGCAAATCTGTGCGGTAGTTATTGAGACATATAACTAAAAACCACAAATGTTGGAGCACTTTTGTAGCCAAGTGGTTAGAATGGATGCCATACCGCATTGGGTTCAATTCCAGCCTTGGGACCTTTGTTGCATGTTGTATCACTCCACCGTATCTGTTTTGTTTCTGCCTTTACACAGTCAAAAAAGTCAGTCAATTAAAATGTTTTCATATAACCCAATCTTATACATGTAAGATGTATGATCTGAACATTTAATCAATAATGTTGATTAATGTAGGATATGTTAGACAAAAGATGGTGAGATTCATAAACACCAAATAGCCGATTGCCCCACCCCACCTCTTCAACGCTATCTATCTCAATGTTCAATCCTCAGAGAGAAAAGGGGGCAAAAATAATTCAGAGTAACACCGCAAAGAAACGATTCTGCTCTCCCCGTGCCGGTCCACCGGAGCCGACGCGGCCTCTCTGCGGTTAAAGGTAAACGTCTTGGACAGTGACAGAGAGCACCGCGGTGTGTTCATGTATCATGTAACCATAATCTGCCGTACGGATTCAAAGGGAATACACAAACCGGATAGACTTGACAGCGGGCTGTACCTGCGCCAAACGGGGAAATAACGGAGGCTTTTTCCCACCAGTATCACCTGGATCTCGCGTTATATTCAAGGACATCCGACTGCCAAAAACCAATCGCCTTTGCTTCCCGATGTGAAGAGAAATACAAATTAACGTGACAGAGAGAAAAAGGACGAAGAAGGGGCCTCTTTTCTTCTGGGGTCTGGTCAAACCCTACGAAAAAAAGCAAAGCACCAGCATCTGTGGACGGGGAGAGGAAATAATTTCGGCTAAAAACAAGATATTATTGATAACAACACCCCCAGCTCCCAAAAAAACGGTGTATTCCTGACGAGTTGTGATAGACAAAGAAGCCCCGGTGTAGCCTGATGATTCACATGCCGTCATTTTAAGAGGAAATATTTAAAGGTTTATCCTCCAACAGTACATCATTTCTTGGCAATCTATCTAATAGTCAAGATATTTCAGTTTGGAAAGATGTGCTGGATGACAAAAGCAAACGAGGGACTGCCATAACACTTGTCAAGCTTTAGGCCTCAGAAGACAAGATTTCCTTCATTGTAGGATTTCATAGAAATCTGGAAAAACACTTTGGAGAAAAACAAAGTTTGTCAGTTTTCTCATCCTACCTTGCTTTTTTGTTGCTTCCTTCCTTGCCGTTTTCTATGTGGATTATGTGAGAGAATCTGTATTTTATGTTTATGAAATGCCAGACAACATCAGTCTTGGGCGATTCAGCCAGAAGTAAGCTCTCAGGCTGTCCGTCTGAGGGATGAGACAGGATGAAACATGAATGAAATAACAGAGTACAGTAACTGGGTAATTGGGTTGTGTCACAGTTATGACAGACTTCACATAGTGGGGGTTTAAATATGAAACAAAAGCTCTTTCAGTCACGCTGACGACACTAAACGACAACTGAAGGTCATTTCAAATTAAAAGAAGCATATCGGCACTGGCCTCATTTGAATTAAACCACAGATAGCAATTAGAGTCTCTTGTGTACTCAGACGTTTTTATCAGACTAGCCTGTTCACACATGTCTGAATATAAATATATATATATATATATATATATATATATACACACACACTACACCATACCACACGGATAAAGCTCTTGGGACGACCACAGGCCAAAAAGTGCAGCCAGAAAAAGCAGGCTGCCACTCAACTCTGCCAAGCTCGGCCACTGATAAGGTCGACCACGGGGAGATGTCTGCACTCAGGACCTGTCCGTCAAACCAGAGCCTGCTTCCCTGCCCTCTTGAAGAGAGTGATGGGAGTGATTAGGGGGGAGGAGTGTGAGGGAGAAAGATGGAGAGGCAGGAAGACAGATATAGAGTGGTTTGGGAATAAGAGGATTGAGGCAAATGAATAAAGAGAAAGTGAGTGGAGGAGGGTCGGAGGGAGAGAAAAAATTGACCAGGATGGAATCCATGAAACCATCAAAGATTGGTGAAATGAGGAAGTGCAAAACTCTAGAGAAAAGAGGGAAGGCAGATGTCTACAAAGAATGTGTGACCCTCCTGTCTTGTGGTAGCCAAACCAGCCGTCTAACGCTCTTTACTGTAGCAGCATGTCAAAATGTTCTCTATTTCCTACCATCTCAACCACAACGTCCCCCTCTGTTCTCATTTTGTTGCATTTTACTGCCTAAAACCTTAATTAGGTTACAAAGATTAGGTCAATTACCATAAACAATCTCATGGAAATAAAGTCATTGTCGTGCTGGACCAGAACTCAACAATAGATCTTTGTTCAAGGTTCACAATGGCAGACATTTTTTGTAAACCCAAAATGTATTCAAAGTGTAAAAGCAAGACCTTATAGCAGCAGTTTTTAGGTAAATGAAAAGTCAGAGGTAACTGGGTGACAAGTCAGAGCCCTTTCTATACTCTAGTTGAACTTATTCTGTTTAAACATTTCTGCTGATGAAGAAGGATATTAGTTTTTACCAGGCTGTGCCGTATTTTCAACAGCAGATGGACGCATCACTCTGAGTCATGTGTGTCCTTGATAACACATACACAAGTGAGAATTATGTTCAGACTCGCTGCGTCGTCTTTCATTTCTTCCCTCTTAACTTTTCTCTCCCACGTAGAGTCATCGGTGATTAAAGAGGCCCCAGATGTTGTTCTTCGCTTATCTCCTTTCACCATCTCTTGACATTGTTGTGAAAGTGGCCAGGGTAGCGTTCATTTAGCTGACGGCTGCCTCCGGTCTCGCTGCATTCATTAGACATGAAGAGATGGATTGGAGTTTCATGAGATGCAGAGCGGCCTTACATCTCTTGTGGGGGATAATAAGGAAAATGAGACACACAGCTGAGCCACAGCATTAGCTAAAAGCTCATTTAATTTGGTTCTACACCTCCCCTTGTTTTTCCACATCATGTTTGGTCAAGAACACAGGACCTTGTAACACACCACTGCTGTCTGTGGAAAAAAGTTTAATTGGGGAACATTTGGCAGCGGAAATTCTTTGTTTTTGATCCATCTGCTGCATGCGCCACACAAAACAGAGCTATTTTTGGTTTCACAGAGAGCGGCGGAAGTACCAGCTCCCACACTGTTCATTAAAGTCCTGATGGAGGATAATTATGAACGAAATCGCAGCAAGTGCAATGCTTTCTCATGCTCTTAGTTAAGTTAATAACATTTCCACCATGTTTGGTGATTCATTCAGGTTTATATCTGCATTTACCGCATGTGGTTCTCACTTGGAAAGGAAGGGGAGAGCATGGCTGTTATTCAGGCTGTGAGGGCAGCTTCTCCGCACTGACCTCAGCCGGTGAGCTCAGTGTCATGTGTAAATGTTTCAGTGTCATATGTCTTCTGCCCAGGTCACCCTGAGCTAGTCCCAGAGGTATGACTGCTATGTAGGATAAGCACAGAGAGTGGAGATGAGTGCTTTGTGGACTATATAACTGTCAGCTTGATCAGTGTCATAGATGGTGAAAGCAAGATAGGTAGAGAAATGTCCGTTAATCTTTGTGTTACGTACGCATTTAAATTGGTAACTATGTCCATATGTGTCCAGAAATCCAAGCGTATTACGTGACAGTGGCACTATTTACGGTCGTAACGTGGGCATGTAAGCTGGCATCGTTGGTTAACTGCTGTGTTGCCTGGGAACTTTTCCTCTGTCTCTATGGTGACGTGCAGAGAATTTAGACTTGTCTCTGCTCTCCTTTTATCCTTGTTTATAATGCCAAGTTGCCATAAATACAGGACTTCAGGGAGCACTTGTGGTAATACACCCAGTTTGTGGGGCAACAAAAGCATTAATTAGGCTGAATGCCAACCATATGGGACAGCAGGTAGGCTCTCCTCTCGTGTGGTCCAAACACACACAAGCACGCATAGTGCAGATTCAAAGGGTTAGGAAAAGTACTGTAAATGGCAAAGCATTAGATGATGTGCTGCAGGCTCCACTTTCTGCTTTTTATGCCATGAAAAACAGTGATGCTTTCCCATGTTTTAAATATGTTAAAGGCAAACCATCACCTCAACCTCTTTGAGCAAAAACACGTTTGGGATTATGCTTATTTGATTACTTTTTAAGAGTCAGATGGGGCTAAAGGCAGGGGCTGCGCAGATTAGCCTATCAAAAAGATAGAAAACGGCGGGAAACCATGTTAGCATTAGCCGAGCGACATCTTTAAAACATATCGCATAATATTTGTTGAATCAGTACACAAACAGCAATTTGTGGTTTCAGAGGAAGTTATGTGACTTAATGAACAACAGTTTATTCATCTGCAAAGTACTTTTGGTTAGGTTGCTAGTTGTCTTTCCTAAGCTAGCTGTTTCCCTCTGCTTACAGCCTTAATGCTATGCTATGCTAATCAACCCCTCACATGAGAGTGGTATTGACATCTAACACTTGGAAAGAAAGTGTTTTTACCAAAATATCAAATTGTTTCTTATCACACATTTATGCATCAGTTGATCTGCTTTTACTGCCATGCATGCCAAACCAGACGGCTAATCAGTTATAGGAAGAGGAGCAGGAAGAGTAACGGGAATGATAAATGAGCCGCGTTTATGGGAAGATAGGGGGAAAATGGAGTGAGGAAGTTAATGAAAGCATGGGAGGGTGGGTCAAGACAGAGGGACACAGAGGATTAGATAGTTAATTAAAAAAGAGAAAGCGGGTTTAGGTTTAAGCTTAGAAAAAGTTAAGTAAAGGGCGAGCGGGGGGAAACACTGGAGCGAGGCAAGCAAGCAGCCGAGCGAGGGGGGAGTATCTGACCAGAGGAAAGAAGAGTAACAAGCACAAGGGAACATCGCACTGAGGGAGGGAGATGAAGTGAACGAGGTAGAGGAGACGCTATGAGCCATGAACTTATGCAGCTGTAAATAGAGAGGAGCAAGGGACGAGGTTAGGGGGAGGTGGGAGGTGGGAGGAGGAGGAGGGGGAGGGGGGTGAGAGCGGTGCCAAGCTGTCCCAGGGGTGATGAATGAGGCCATAATGAAGTATCTGTGCTCCTCTGCCTCTGGCTGGAGAATAACCGCAGCCTTGGCACGGCCACGAGACCCGCTCCATCATGCCAAGGAGAACACACACACACACACACACACACACACACACACACACACACACACACACACACACACACACACACACACACACACACACACACACACACACACACACACAGAAGTTTGGATGATCCAAACACACATACACACACAACATAGTTTTTGACAAGCTCCTGCATTTCAAAGTACACACACAAACATTCACACACATATTTACACACAGGAACTTTTGACAGATGATCCGTCTCTTCCTACCACCCACTGTATCCCCATCACACACACACCAACACACACATTTTTACCTACATTCTGTCTCTGTCTCCAGACCAGGGGTGGCAGGAGTTTGTAAAACAACCTATTGTTCAGTATGACAGGCTGGTTATGCACAAGACACTGTGTTTCTCCACAACCACACACGCAGCAATGATGGAATCAAGACAAATGGTGAATTCCTCCCCTGCAGTAAACAAGTCGTGCTGTCCTGTGGTTTCCGCCGCTGTCACCAGTACACTGAAACGTCAGCCTGTCAGTTTGTCAATGGCGCACAAACAGTACAGTGTGCAGAGAAGACAATGGCTTACATATGTCTCCACTCCCTCCTTGCATAAGTCTGTATGTGCAGAGGCCGATCCACATTCATACAGCCTGAAATATCCAAACGATGTATTTGTATGGCTTTTTAGGGCATATGAACATATTTGTTGTGAAATCAACGGCGAAATGAAATAGTCCACGATCATTGGACTGTGTCCCTTTTTTCTTTCTGTCTGTCTTATACTGCAGTGATACAACCTATCAAGGCCCACTCCAATGAGATGTAGACAGGTTTTTATTCAGGTCAAATTCCCAGAGCTTTGACATGCCACTTTCGATGCTTTCTACCACAAACATCTGCCCCTCACGTGGGTTAATGTCAACTGTAGATGAACAGAGGAATCTGCTGTGTCTCTGCATGTGATTGCATGCCTTATTATGCAACGCCCGTCTCTAGATGGAGATTAAACTTCTCATTCAACCCTAAAATCCAACTATGACACACACCTCTATGTAGACACAAGTACTGTTGATGTAATGTGGTTTTCTTCATCCGTGAATTACAAAGAATCTCTTCTTCTGAAACTCGTCTGTTTATATAGCCTTTTGTACAGTAATGGATGCATGAGCTAATTGTTGGTAATGGATTTAGATGTTATTTTGTGCCAGTCTATATGTCATTTGAATTGGTATGTGCAGTGACAATTACATGTATGCTCCTTTTCCTTGATGGGGTTGCAGAGCGGAAGTTTTGGATTAGGAGGGAACAGCACTGGATGTACAGTATAGCCAGAATTTTGCTGACAGGCAGTTTTTCACTGATCTCTCCCAAAAGACTGGAGCTGGGAGAGAGAAGGAGAACTGTGGTGGAAAGTAGGACAGGAACGATGGATTACTCTTACTCTCCTCTCTTTGTATGACTTTCCACCGAGTCATATCTGTGTTGTGTGTTCATCCCACCACACAGTCATTGTTCAATTAATCATTAAAGGTAAAGATAATTCTCTTTAGGTGGGACAAGTGAGTTTCCAGAATTCTTTTTTCACATGTTCTGCTTTTAGCCCATATAATGGACTGTTTAGAGCTTTCTATAAACTACATGCTTTTTCTATCATAATTGTTTTTTTAAATGTGGCCTAGGGTTTTCAGTTCATTGAAGAAGATGCTAAATATTTCGTTCCAAATGGCTTTCTATTTTTGGGCCAGTTACAAATAGTATAACCCGTCCAATACTTCAAATGGGCATCAGTCAATGTTTGGCATTTAGAGCAAATACGATACATCGCTAGCCTTTGTCCCATACATGATGTGATGTTTGTCAGCTCATCCGCCCATGTGTCTTGTAAACCTTTAATGAAACTGTGTTCACGTTTTGTACAACATTGCCTATCTGTTCAAATATTCATTGGGTTTCTCTGGACTTCCAATATCTATCTGATCGGTTTAACAGCACTTTAGGGAAATATCTGACTGTTAAATGCTCCACTAGCTAGTTAGCTTGTAGCTAAGTGTGCCTGCTGTATGGTGCTTTCGGTTGTTCATGTTTGGGGTAGTGGAGGTCACTGTAGTGATGCCGGTGTGTGTGTATTTTTGGCTCAGTTTCATAGACAGGCAGTCTGTAGATTGGTCTGTTTCCAAACAAGTCATGAATCTTTCCAGCAGAGCAGCCTACATAACGCTCTCTGTAACTTGTTTCTCCTCCATTGCTGCAAGCTCTTCTTCATCCTCATCTTAAGAATGTATTTCCTTCTGTCTTGCTGCTGTATTACCATCTTTGTGTTTGCCTCTCTCTGCCACTAATGCTTTGAATTGATTTCCAGGAGTCTGTGATCCGTGTCTCCTCCTGCTATGTTTTGCCAAATCTATACACAAAGGAATGCCATAAAGAAACATACACATATAGTATGTGCTTTTTCACAATGAATGTAGAGGTTATGACATGTCTCTTTTACAATAAGAGTTTGCATGAAGAGTTGGGTCTGATTTGTGAAGCAATATAAGTGAGTCAGAAATGAAAAACAGCATTGATCAAATACAACAGAATATGGAGCAGAAATTAGAGGAGAATTATAGTGTTTGGTGGAAGATGACAAGTGACTGATGTAGAGAGGAAGATGGAGAAAGATGCTTGCCGGAGCAGCTGTAGAAAGACATGCTTCAAACCTTTTTAAATACTAATAATGCTTCTGTAACCGACTGCGACATGACAGAGAGTTATGACTCAGAGTGGGTTTTTGTAACGATTATTATACCCTTGTTTCCACATCTTCATCTAAAAAAATAGGGAGACTCGCTCCACATTTTTTTTTTTTTTTACAGATTTTGGTCACCAAAAAAAATCCCCCCTATTTCCTTATTGAGTTTCCATCACCTATTAAACATTCCCAGTCAGGCTCCAGAATGGCAAAATCTGACAAATCAGTTTGGAAGGTGTGTGTGTGTGTGTGTGTGTGTGTGTGTGTGTGTGTGTGTGTGTGTGTGTGTGTGTGTGTGTGTGTGTGTGTGTGTGTGTGTGTGTGTGTGTGTGTGTGTGGTGTGTGTGTGTGTGTGTGTGTGTGTGTGTGTGTGTGTGTGTGTGTGTGTGTGTGTGTGTGTGTGTGTGTGTGTGTGTGTGTGTGTGTGTGTGTGTGTGTGTGTGTGTGTGTGTGTGTGTGTGTGTGTGTGTGTGTGTGTGTGTGTGTGTGTGTGTGTGTGTGTGTGTGTGTGTGTGTGTGTGGTGTGTGTGTGTGTGTGTGTGTGTGTGTGTGTGTGTGTGTGTGGGTGTGTGTGTGTGTGTGTGTGTGTGTGTGTGTGTGTGTGTGTGTGTGTGTGTGTGTGTGTGTGTGTGTGTGGTGTGTGTGTGTGTGTGTGTGTGTGTGTGTGTGTGTGTGTGTGTGTGTGTGTGTGTGTGTGTGTGTGTCCAGTGAAGCGTGTAACATTAATGAGAGGGCCGGAGACAGGCCTTATCACCAGCCTTCCAGTCCTGGCCAGACCTTAATTAGCTCATAAATGCTTAGCACAGACCCTGCTACAAAGTCACACAAGCAGACAATTGAAATGCCAATGCTTATCACAAACATGCACATGTAACTACAATTATCGGCAGTATGAGGGTATATGTGGATGACTTCCAAACCCAGTGTGTGTGTGTGTAGAGGGTCAGGTCTTTGTGGTGGAATTTTGTCTGTACACGTTAATTGTGTGTGTTTTTACTACAACAAATGCATTACTAAAACAATTAATGAATGTCTTCCATGTTTGCAGGCTAGAAAAAGGTTGCTGGTGTTTTACATGTTGTTTATGTATTTTTAGAGGGACTTCTATATGGATTAGCGCCCTGCGGTGTAGCCTATCAGTGACCTGGGTTTAATTGTGGACCCCTGTTATTAAGTCTCAGATGGTAGATTTCCCTCTCTGGAAACAGTGATTTTCAGACCACCCCTCTATGTTCCCACAGTCTGTAACAGAGCCCAAACTGCAGATAAGATAGCCCAATTTTTTTTCTTTTGAAGGCCCCAATCTTTTAACGCCCACCACTGTGTCCCCAAAGCTCATTTCTTTTGAAAATACAACCAAAAGTGTTGCCTCTCTTATCAGCTCTGTCTCTTTCCACTTCCTTCTCTTTCTGTCTGCTTTTTTCTCACGGCTGCAAAGTTCTTTTATAGTTTTACCTCTGTCTCTCCTACACAAACACACACACAGCACTGGTGACATCGAGGTGTAAAAGCGGCCACTGCCTTTAACCCCCTACCCCCAGTTGGAAGCAGAAAAGGACCCTACTGTTTGCTTCAGGTCAATGTTAGTTAATGGAGAAAGTTGGTTTTCCCCTCCTCCTCTGCCCATCCCCCAGCCATCCATCTCTCCATCGGAGCCGGTGCCTTTCCCAACCAAGAGGAGACCATAGCCGTGAAACCTACACACTGCCAGAACCTCAACGGTGTCTGTCTGCCTCTGCATCGTTAAACGCCACATAAAGTCAGAAGGGTTGGGGGGGGAAGGGTGGGTCCTTTGAAGTTGGACAATGACCTCCAACTTGTTGCTTTCTGACAACCCCCGCTCTGCCTTTTTATTCATACACACACTTCCGCTACATCCCATTGCCACAAAACACCCCAAAAGGAGGCACTTCCTGGATGCACCTTGTGTTTGTCTATGGTTAATAGAGCGTTTCACTTCTTTTCATTCTGCAGCCTGTCGACCTGCAAGAGGATGTTGCTGTGGGCGATCATGGAGATATTTGTTGGAGTTTTAGTTTTTTGGTCATTAAAACAATCCCCTTGTGGCCCAGCTCTAATGTAATGGGAGCAAACCGCACCCCCCACACAGCGCTGCGTGTGGCCGAAGAACCCCATCCACAAGCATGCAGAGATAATAGGAAACAGATTCAGGCTATTAATTAATCTGTATAATACAGTTAGAGGCTCTGGTATCTGGCACACCAAGTTCTCCCCCTCCTGCACACACACAAAATATGATTACATGTACTCAAAACTCCCCTGTTCCTCCTTGAATCAGTTTGTTTTCTCTCACTAAATCATTGGAGGAACATTGTAGTGGGCTGCACGACTCCAGCAGAGAAAATTGACGTTGTTGGGAACAAACACTAGTTTAATCTCCCATTAGACTCACAGGGAACACAGCGTTCTATATTATTATTATTATTATTATTATTATTATTATTAGCGTTCAAGTCGATATTAGGTACACTTGTCCTTTAACCCCCTGGAGTGTTTTGTGACTCATCCAATTTTCCAGCGTTTATGTTCTCCATCTCTACTTATTCATGTGTTTATTGGTTTGTGTGTGTGTGCTTCTGCATGGCAGGAAGGTGGTCTCGGTTAATGAAAGACGCTGAGATGGATGCATTTGGAAGCAAATCACCGCTTCTCAGTCATGTTATTTACTTTTCTCAACTGAGCACTCTATCGCTCTCCCCTTGCAATTATCCTAAAGTCACTCACAATCACTAAAGCCGTTTCTCTCGTGCACCTGCAGGCACAAACATGGCAAATATCTCTCCTCCAAGCATCCTGGATAACCTCAATCTGACACAAGAAAACAAAGATACAACCACCTGCAGCTTTTTTATAGATCAGACAGGCTCGCACTTCAAAGTCAAAAACAAAAATCTGAACCGTGATAGCCAGCTGATATCCCGCTGTGGAAAAAACACATCCTTCACTGCAGCTTGTTGAAGCACTGCCCTTCAGCACCACCATTTTGCATCCTTCCTATTAAATGTTTAGTTGAATACAGCACATGCCATACTTTGCTTATGTATCTTTCAATGCCAGATTTAATGTCTGCCTCGATATATGACACATCAGTCACCACCTGCTTCCTGGTTTAATTGTTCACAATCTGTGCAGTGACAGAGTCCAACTCTGGTAAATGAAAGGGTATTTTTCGAATGACAAAGTAATTATGGCCTTTAGCCTGCTCCTCTAATGCCCCTTTCACACCGGCGCTTTTCCAGCTCCTGCTGGGAGCTAGAGCCTGAAAAGCGCCGGTTTTTCCTGTTCACACCGCAGCGGCGGCGCGTCATAGCTCCGGAATGCGGTTCACTTCCAGCTCCAAAAAGTTGTCGGTCCAGAGGCAAGAGCTTTGGAGCTATGACGCGGCGTCGCTTACGTCGAGGCGTGCAGGAAACCTTACTTTGACCATCCGTTCGCTGTTATTGATCATTGTGGAGAGCAGGCAGACGTTTTGTTTGTTATTATAGCAGCTATCGGATGGAATCAATACATGGGCTGCACAGGTTGTCATGTCCGACTATCACAAGTAGAATCATAATGAAAAATACGCCGGTAAAATGTGCCTGGAGAAAACGGCTTAGCAAGTAGTCAGTTTAGCTTCGGTTGCTATGCTAACATCACCCATGTTATACCAGAGAAACTTTCATAACAGCGTTGTGATGCCAAACAGCGTCAATTCAGACTGACACACATTCACTTAAGGGTAACTGGGGATATGTATCAGCTGCTTGTGTGACAGTCAGACAGTGAATACTTTAGAGCCGCTAACGGGAGAATAAACTCCCGTTGAAGAGCAGCCAGCACTGTAGCGGTCGGTAAATGCCGCTGAAACACATTAATAAACAATGAACCACGGCACTCTGGAGAAAAGTATAAGGTTGGAGAAGCCGTTATTTAATTTAATCTGGCTTCGTATGATTAAAAGCAACACGATCGTCGACCCGACGCAGTCCCCGGCCCGTTGTTGTTGTGGGAGAAAATCTCTCGGCAGCTCTGGGCGGTGTGAACAGAGCGGGAGCTGAAAAGGGAAACCGGAGCTGAACCAGAAAAGCTCTCGCTAGGAGCTAGAAAGGGAAAAGCGCTGGTGTGAAAGCCGCATGTATGGTATGTTTGCATGATGCTCTTTTCAGCACAGCTCCGGTAAAGAGGATCATGGAAGCAGGCCAATACAAATACAAGTTCAAATACTATAGGTGCTGATTGGTAGCCAAATATTGTGTAGCACAGTTCCACTTTCAAGTAGACAGCTGACATGTGGGACCTGATGGAAAGTGATCAAATACATTTTTTGGGAGGGCAGATTATTGTATATTGTTGCTGCCATATCCTACCATTCACTATACAAAAAGCTGCTGTATATTTGCAACAGTAATTAAACACTCTTTTTTTAATTATTATTTCTAATGCACCTCAACATAAATCAACATACAATTGCTTTTGTCTTTAAATATGTGCTTGTGGTCCCTGCTTTTTGATCTAAAGATATTAAAAAACATACTGATCACTAATCATTTTTCACTAATATACAAAAATAACTTAAATCAGTGAGAAGCTGCGCCAGCCTTGCCTTGTCCATCACACGCTTACCGTTACATTACGCTCTTTTTACCCTTGTTAGAAGTTTGTCAAAGTGAATAGCTTGCCATGTTTTTTTTTTTGTCCCCCTCTTTTTTCAGTCTGATTTGAAGATCAACAAAGGATCTGTATCGGGTGCTCCTCTATTGATGATTTGAATCACTAGTCATGAATGTCATCAGCCATTTTGTTGTATTGTTTCCTTCCGTTTGAGTCACATGTCTCTCACAAGTGTAACATTTACAAACGCAATAAATCCAAGACACAATGTCTATACACAATAGTAATTAGTCATGTTATGTATTATATGTAAGGCACTACCATCAGAGAAGTCTTATTAGGGTGATATAACAACACAAAGAAGAGCCCGGTCTTTGTCACAGTCATGATGTAATCTCCTATGGTAATCTCTTACCATAGCTATGCTTGGGTCATATGATATGTGATATGTGAATCACTCAAACTACACAAAGACACGACCACTCATGCAAATTACCCTCAGCAATGATCATAGCCAACAACTGATTTAAGATGCAGGTTTTATAGCATATATGATGGGCTCTTTGTCCTATTTTCACTCATGAGTGCTCCATATAAAGCTATTGCATGCTAGTGTCTTTCATTACAGCAGCTTTATGACATCAGGTGCTGGCATTTGCATTGTGACAAATGGTTGGAGGTGAAAAAGCTCAAGGACAGGAACCTGTAGTATCTCACCTTGATGAGTAAGAGCTGCATTGATAGCTCCAGTTTTACAACAATGCTCGGTGCCTGCTCCTTTTTATTCTCATCTACCCCGACCTAGCCCACATGAATCCAAATCCTTCAAGTAGCCATATTTAATCTGAAATTCTGAATGAAAAGCTTATATTTATTTAGAGCAGAGCACAACTGTTTATAATTTACAACCAATTCCTATTCCTGTAGGCTGTATGAGAGGGTTAGGGGTGTACACACACACACACACACACACACACACACACACTCTGAAACACACACCGCCGTTCCCTCGTTGTGTGTCTGACCTCTGAGGTTTGGCTGAACAGTAGACCATGGTGGAGCTTTAAGTGGGTGCAGGCAGACCAGATGTGGCTGTCTAACCCTGCAGACCGAACAAGTGGCTGCTTGGCCAGTAGCCTCACCGCCACTCAGCTGCTCAGCATTCAGCCTAGAGAGCCAGTGGACACGGCAGCGAGCCACCATTAGGGTGCTGACTCTAAACAGAGGCTGAATGAGGTTTTGACAAGGGCTTGGCGAGCCATCTCATAGCTTCATGTTAACTATAGCTTTATTAAAGCCATGTCCTTGTGTCTCTGTAGGTGTGTGTGCTGACTATTAGGGTTGAATGCAGCTTTGGGTCAGTGGAAGACACCGGCAGTCTTCATGAATTCATACTGTTCTGTCATCAGTACACATTTTTGTATGTACCCTGCCATTTTAAGAAAGGACATTATAGTTTTCTTCCAGCAGAGATGGGTAAATTAATACATTCCTGATGTAGCCTTTGTTTTCAGAATGGCATCTTACTGCCCCAGGTGCTTCTTTTGTCTAAAGCACTCATTGTTTTCTAACTTTTAACAATCATAGATGAACATTACCAAAAACAACTCTTATTGGTAGCAGTCCCACTACATGGCATTTTCCCCAGAAAAATCAACTAAGCATCAACGTTGTAAGGTCTCTGTGATTATTCATGCTGCAGCACAGCAAAAGTGAAGTTATTCCAAGATTGAAATGTAAGAATTGGTAAAATCTCAAATTCTGATGGTTTAGTGGAGAGTAGTATCATATTATTTTAATGTTAGAGCTTCAAAGGGTTGAGGAATAAGTGAGGAATGCTATTTTTTTTTAATGCATAATAAGTAATGTGCAGTATGATCTTTTTTGAGCTAAATCTTTTTTCCACATTTTGGAAAATTTGCTTTTCGTTTTCTTGCCAAGAATTAGGAGCTGCTCTTATGTCTGTCTGTTTAAATCTGAAACTAGAGCTAGGAGTTGGTTATCTTAGCTTAGCATAACAATGTGAAGCATGGGGATATAGAGGGCCCATCAGTAGTTATTACCCATCTTTCAGTGTCCTCTTCCAGTTGAAGGTCAGTGCAGTGCCAGGACTCCTCAAGTTGATGATCAGAGTTTGCAGGCTTACACAGGATCTCAAAGGTTTACCCAGCCTGCCGACCATGAGGGTGACAAATTTCACCCCTCTGCTCTAAAACCGTAATTTAAAGCTGAGAATTCTGGGAGTGTGAAGAGCCTGGTTGTGGAAGAGCTGCAATTGATTATGTTTGAGCAGTATTTTGGTGGTCTTCCAGTTGTCTCCAATTATATCTGATTCTCTTAAACCTCTGTTTTCTTTTTAAAGCCTGACTGTCTTCACTCCTTCTTCACCCTTTATTCTGTGTCAGCTCCTTTTCAGAAATACGTTGCTTACCAATCTGAGGTCACAACAACCCAAACCATGAACAACGGGAATAAACTCCCATCAACAGATTACAGACTCGAGCGTGGCTTCGTTTCCAGAAATATGTAATACATTGCACATGGGGCTAAATATGTCCCAGATGCGAGGGGTTCATGTGTTGTTCAGGCTGTGCTGTCTGCACCCCAAGATCTTTGCTATGTCATCAAAAAATGGTGCTCTCTCATATCCGCTTCCCAACATGGGAGACATTTTTATAACCTATTGTTTATGTCTATACTTCTATCTATTCATTTTCCAATTAAGATGTGGTGAAGCTTGGGATTATTCTTGTTTAAACCGGCTGACTCGACCAGAGCATTGATTAGATATTGTTTGAGAAAATGAAAGTCTGTCCCAAAAGGATCCGTTGGAGTAGTCAGTTGATTCTTGATTTTTATGTCTAATCAATAAAGTTCACCATGCATGGCAAAGTGGTGCTCTGATCTGTGGCCTTTGGAAAATCAGATGGACAGGCAGGGTCAGCCACAGCAGTTAAATGCAAAGTAGTTCATGATCAATAAAGATCAGAGCCAGGTTTTTTTTAGATCTCTATGTTTAGTGGTCCTCTTTGAGGCGGAAAACAGGCCATTGACTGAAGACTCAAAGGGATTAAGGCCCAGCGACATCAGAAAGTGGCCATTACCCCAAAAACATCCTTTGCTCTGAAACCCAACCAACTCGGCCCATGGTTGTCTATTGGCGCGTTTCCACTACACGGCCTCGCTCGGCCCCGCTCGGTATGGCTGGGCCTCGTTAGGACTGGCTCACTTTATGGCGCATTTCCATTACAGTTTAGGAACTGGGGTAGTATCTATAGTAACGCAGTGTAGGCGGAGCCGTGACGTGATCTTCAGAGAACCCCAGAAAAACAACACAGCCGTTAGCTGTTAGCACTCACAGCTCACAGCTCCTCATATATGTTCAGAAACTAGACAAAAGTTAAACAAGTACAAACCACAGACTGCCTGTGAATACAGTCGCTGCTTTATTTATGTCTGTATAGGCCGTTGTTGTGAGTGTGGACGGTCGGAGCATATACTGCGTTAGCTTAGCCAATCTCCATTTAGAACACACGCATTTTAAAAGGTTTTTCGCCTGCCGTCTGTCTGCAGACTTGACAAAGCATTAATTCATGGTTTTTACTAACCGGTATCAGTATGTTGTTACTTCGGCATCATTTTGAAACGTGTATTACAATTAAATCACGGTCAAATATGTCCATCTTGTTGTAGTTGTAGCCCCCTTGCCAGCGATGCTCTCTCTAGTTTAGCATACTCAGCCCGACTCAGCCTCGTTGTCTCTGGCCCTAGACCCGCGATTTTATGAGGCCAGAAAAACTGTGAATTAGGACCCGCCGGCCGGTACTAGGCCAAGTGGAAACGCAACCAAAGACGGGCCGCTGACGTCACAGCCCTCTTAAACCGTGCTCCGCGCTGTAGTGGAAACGCGCCATAAATTGCCTTCATTAGTTTGGTTTTGTTACGAGCAGGAGTGAGTGTTTGTGTGACTAATAGGCTTTCAGTCTGATGGTAATTTCTTTGAGCTATTGGGGTTTTGAAATAATGGGCTGTTGGAGTAATAGCATTGCCCCTAGCTACCAGCTAAATTGCTACCCACCCAGGAACATAGCCAGACCGTATCTGAAATCCCTCTGTATTTACTATTGTTAATAATACTATTTGCTGTCTGTCCTGTCATTTTATTAATTTGATTGCATGATGTGAATGGATTAATGTTTGCAATGCCCTTTGAACATTTGAACAATGTCCTTCCGAGCTAGCAAGCTTTCTATTAGTTAACAAGCTAGTTAGCTTTGTTGCTAAAGGAATAAATAACGTTTTTTCAAGAAGTTTGTTAACCCATCAACTACTGTATTATTAATAATGTTTAAAAATTACATTCATTTTATTGAGCGGGTCACACAGAGGATGTTAAAGACGATCATAGTGCAACACAGCTAATAAGCAACCCAGTCTCACGGCATTTCGTGTTATAGTCACGGAATTAATTTAATCTATTGATTTCGTGTCACACAGAACGATTTTAAAAGCAATGTATTTCTATTGGTAGTATGTTTCGTGCCTGCACCACGTCTTTTTGTCCGGTCGGGTCTTGGAAGACCAGAAGCTGTGTGGTTCATAAAAACATTTTCTTACTCAATATCTTACCCTAAGCCTAACCCTATCCCTTTTATTTTAAATAGTATAATGTCAGAGTTTTTTTGCCGTCCGCGAGGAAAATAAATGGGGCTCAGAGCCTCAGAATACTGAAATCTGTATTTTTCCTTCTAATTTGTTATTATTTGGTGCAGGCACGAAACACACTACCAATATACCGTAAATACATTGCTTCTAAAATCGTTCTGTGTCTGAATACTGAAATCTGTATTTTGACACGAAAAAAATGGCGAACACAAATCAATAGATTAATTTTGTGACTATAACACGAAATGCCGTGAATCTGTGTTGTAATAAGCTACCATAGCTTTTTTCTGTTTTGGGCTCTCTGGGTCTCTAATACCTTAAAGTTAACCACTGTTAAGATGTATCTTTTAGTTGTCAATGGCACAAAGGTTTACCAAAATTGAACTCAACATTACAAATATGGAATTACTTCCCCTCTACAGTTGAATGATGCGTTTCCAATCAAATTGATAGAAACTGTGCCTATGTATTAGCTGATGCTATAGCAGCAGCCATGTGTCAGTTCCCCTACTGGCCTGATCCATCATACACTCTAAACAGTATCCTCCACATCCGCCACTGGGTGGTTTACATACAATGAGAGGTGAGCTAGCAATAAGATAAATCCATAGGTCAACTCCGGAGAACAAAATAATGTATTGGCATGTAGCTTGGCTGCAGATGGATGGGCTTGGTGATACTGTGCTCTACCTCCCTGTTGCATTTTTTACCTCATTATGATTCCCTCTCAAGCTTTGTCTTCACAAGCCCTCCTGCTTTTCACACTCCCTTTTGTGTGTCCCTCTCTCGCTCTGTCTATCACCCATTGATGTTGCTTTTATGATCTGTTTTTATGATCTTTTTTTCTCTCTGTCTTTCTCTCTCAGCTAACCTCTTGGTGTGTTGCAGGAATGGAATAGCAAACTACAGTGTGATTTATTCTGACGCCAGCTTCAGTCTTGTGGCTGGCACAGTCTTGGCATGCAGATACACACAAGCTGACACACACCGAGAGACACACAGAGCAGCCTTTCCTGTCCAAAGTTTACTCAACTGGCTGGTATGCTGCCCCAGATACCAGAGAAGAGCCAGAGCAGGCACCAAATGTAGTTGAGCTGCAGGGCTGTGATGTGATTAGACATGGAGGATATCGACAGAGCCTTTTCACAGATCAGTATGTCACCCTCTGTTGTGCTACCCTTGGTTGATGGGTTTGCATGCATTTTAGAGAAAACAGTAGCTTGTTAAGAAACTGATAAGATTTGTTTGTATGGTTTTGTGTACGAGGGAATGTGTGGTACATGTGCTTTTTGGCACATGCATGCCCAGTGCGTGACTGTGCAGCATTATGTGTTTGCTTTATCTCTCTGTAAGATGTTTCTGTCTGGTAAAAACGTGTGTTTATGTGGAGACATGCGGAGCTCAGCAACAGAGGCGAGAAGAATGATACACAGTGATTAGCTGTTCCACGCTTCAGCAGCTGCAAGGTTTTTTCTTTTTGTCCATGTAAAGGCTTCAAGTCAGAGAG